>NW_022681465.1:109868015-110132453 GCF_009764315.1 Trachypithecus francoisi | reverse complement strand
GTCAGGGTCATGCTCTCACATCCAATCAATAACAAAGATCATTTGACTCATACTTCTTCATCATTTCAAATTGATCGCTTCCTCTCCATCACTAAACATCCAATCAATAACAAAGATCATTTGACTCATACTTCTTCATCATTTCAAATTGATCCCTTCCTCTCCATCACTGAAGCACCAGGACTGCTGCTGAGTTCGCCTCTCCATCACCATCCCCCAGGAACTCTGAAACTACTTCCCAACTGGTCTCCCTTCCTCCAGCCTTACCCTCACCCAATCCATTCTCCACACTGCCACTGAAATTATCTTTCTGAAATGCAGAAGTACAAATCTGATCACTTGCCTGCTTAAAATCTGTTACCGGGTCTTCATTGCTTTCAGAAGAAAACCCAAACTCCTCACCTAGCACGACAGTGAAAGACCCTGCAGAAACTGACCCTCCCTCCTTCTCCAGTCTCACTTCTCACAAACCCTGTTCTCATTCTCCAAGCTCTACCCAAACCCAGCCACTTGCTTTTCACCACTTCCAGGGGGCTCTTGATCTCTCCTGAGGCTGCAGCCAAGACATCAGCCAGGGCTGCAGCCATCTGAAGGCTTGGCTGGGGCTGGAGGATCAGCTCCAAGGTGGTGCACACATGCAGCTGGTGGTGGGTGGTGCTGGTTTTTGGCCTGAGAACTCAGTTACCCCATGTGGATCTGCCAGTAGGCTGCTTGAGTGTCCTCACAAAATGGTGGCTGACTTCCCCTGGAGTGAGAAACCTGAGAGAGGAGAGAGAGAGGGGGAATTTGCAGGCATATTTTTAAATTTCTTTAAAGGCTGACAGTGAAGGGCTGGATTTTCCCAGCCCATGACAGTGATGGAAAGTATTCTAGGGAGTAGAGAGTATATGCTGTCCATGAATTCCGTAGCAGCAACAGGATCTCAAGTTAGACACCAATAGGGATGGAGTTCTTTACAGAAGAGAGGCAGAATAGCGTTCTGTTTAAGTGAAGGGAGGGTTATAATCCAATGAATCTGGGTTTAATTACAGGCTCAATCACTGACTAACTGTGCAACCTGGGAATTACACTTATTTCTCTGTGCCTCTGTTTTCTCCTTGTATTATGAGGATAAAAATAGTTATGGCTATCTTAGCAGAGTGTTGTAAAAATTAGATAAAAGAATGCCTGGACCGTTCTTAGCCCAAAGCCTGGCATGGTGCTAAGTATTAAGTGATAAGTACTAAGTACTCAATAAGTACTCAATATGTGCTAGTTAATAATAATAACAGTAATAGTAATACTAATAATGTGACTGTCCACCTGCCTTTCTAGTGGCCTTAATGATGGGCCTCCTTAAGGCAGAATAATAAACTAAATCACTTTCTAAAATTCCTTCCAGACTTTCAGTTCAGATGACCTTTGGGACTTTGGAGATTCAGATGGCCTTCGGGCCAGTGGAGATCACAGCTAATCATTTACTACCTGGCCAGCTAACTGCTAAATTGCCCCTGGTTTACATTGAACTGATGAAACTGATGGCAGAGCCCAGCCTGACCTTGAAATTCACAGCTATGTGGAGGTCATCATTTACTTACCCAACTCTGCTTTTTTTTCAAGGTCAATTTCTTCATCTTCCTGAAAATTCTCAAGCTTCTCATTTCTAAGCTCAAAGCTAATCAAATGTGCTTCAGAGATTATAAATACAGGTAAGTGGCTTGAGGTTGGTCCCCAGCAGTCCAAGGTTATTGTAAGTCCTCTGGCTGTTCTGCCTAATGTCTTGGGAAGGACATTTATCTCCTAAGGTCAGGGTATCAGAAAGCACTTCTGGAAAGGTGCTGTGGGATCAAGCGAGGCTTTTGTCAACAGTGAGGACCTTCTAAGACGATGAAGCAGATGGTGAGTAGTCAAAGGCATTCACATCCCTCAGCAGAAAACTGTTAAAATGCCCCTAAGAGGCCAGGAGTGATGGCTCAGACCTGTAATCCCAGGACTTTGGGAGGCTGCAGCAAGAGGATCGCTTGAGGCCATGAGTTAGAGAACAGCCTGGACAACATGGTGAAACCCCGTTTCTACGAAAAATACAAAAGTTAACCAGGCGTGGTGCATGCCTGTAGTCCCAGGCTGAGGTAGGGGATTGCTTGAGCCCAGAAGGTCGAGGCTGCAGTGAGCCATGATTGTGCCACTCCACTCCAGCCTGGGTGACAGAGTGAGACCCTGTCTCAAAAAAAAAAAAAAGTTTCTAAGAATGGGTGGTTGTGGGAGAAGGACAGTCTTATATGAAGAGAAGTTTGGCAGTTGCCTTCCTTGGGGAAGGATTTGAAGAGAAGAGATTATTTGGGTGTTTTTGAGAACCTTGAGAAAAGAGACCACAAACTTTTAGGGTCTAAGGAAAGACATCCTTTCACAGGCATCCTTTATTTGTGACTTGTCATCGCTGCACCTCACCTTCCTCTTGCTGAGATGACAGCAGTCCTCATTCCTAGTAAGTCAGATCATAGGTTTTTGCTGGATCTGCATTGTTGTAAAAGCAAATGAATGAATGAATGAATGAATGATAGATAAAGCGTTTTCTCCCTCTTTCCTAGTTATTCTTTACTTTTTTTTTTTTTTTTAGACAGAGTCTTGCTCTTGTCACCCAGGCTGGAGTACAGTGACGCAATCTCAGCTTGCTGCAACCTCCGCCTCCCAGGTTCAAGCCGTTCTCCTGTCTCAGTCTCCTGAGTAGCTGGGATTACAGGCACCTGCCACCACGTCTGGCTAATTTTTGTATTTTTAGTCAAGATGGGGTTTCACCGTGTTGGCCAGGCTGACCTCGAACTCTCGACCTCGTGATCCACCAGCCTTGGGCTCCCAAAGTGTTGGGATTACAGGTGTAAGCCACCGCACCTGGCCTATTCTTTGCTTTCTATGTGGCATAGGCATTCAGCAGGGCTCTGGAACGAGAGTGTTTTAACCCACAGATTAGCTCTAAGAGTAGGAATTCCAGTCCACACAGGAGGCCAGAGGAGGTGGGCACGAGTGAAGATGGCCCTAGCCCCGTTTCTCACCCCTTTATAAGGTCTGACCCAGGCGCTAGGAAGGGAGTTTTTCCTTTTATCTGACAAATATTTAATAGATGCCTACAATGTGCCTGGTACTGTGCTTGGAATAAAAGGTAGACACGAGGCCGGGCATGGTGACTCACGCCTGTAATCCCAGCACTTTGGGAGGCCAAGGCGGGCAGATCACCTGAGGTCAGGAGTTCGAGACTAGCCTGGCCAACGTGGCAAAACCCTGTCTCTACTAAAAATACAAAAATTAGCTGGGTGTGGTGGTGTGTGCCTGTAATCCCAGCTACTCAGGAGGCTGAGTCAGGAGAATCACTTGAATCCGGGAGGCGGAGGTTGCAGTAAGCTGAGATCGTGCCATTGTACTCTGGCCTGGGTGGTGACAAGAGCAAAACTCCATCTCAAAAGCAAACAAAAAAACAAACAAAAATGGTGGACATGATGTAAACCCTGCATTTGAGGAGCATGCGTTCTACTTCGCTAAAGACTAGGATGTTGGCATGGAGCAGGAGGTGGAAGGGAGGGAGCTGGCCATGACCCTAGACTTGCCTACTGGCCTTAGGCAAGTGCCTTGGCCCCTTTGGCCTGCTTTCTGGTGTGTAAAAATGGGAGTATCACTGCATACTCATCTCCTGCTTATTCTGAGGATTCAAGTAGGCTGTAGATGTGGTTATAAATACGGGTGGCCACTCTACCCTCCCTCCAGGAGGTCTAGAAGGATAAACATATCCGGCTCAATAATGGGCAGACATACTATAGTTGCTAGTTGGAGCTTTGGTCCAAACATTTTGCAAGAAACTCATAGCCCTGGGAAACTGGCCTGGCCTGGGCTCCAGGGAGCCACGCTGTCTCTCTTGGCGCCTCCAGTCGAGGCTCCAAGTGGCCAAGCAGTCTCTTTGGCCCCCTTCCCAAAGGCTTAGCTTCTCTCACCACTCTTTGAGGGTGGAGCTTCAAGGCCCACTCTAGTCCTCCCTGCTAGGTGCACTCAGGGAGGAGAGTTCTCTCAATAAACAGGTGCCAGGAAAACCAGGGTGCCCCAGAAACTGGACAGAGGCTAGTGTTTCCATGAGACAGAAATGGTGCAGTTGACCCGCAGTGGACTCAGAGCTGACACCCCGCTGCTTTGTGCCCCCAAAGCCTACTGTGGGCCACTGGCACCTCCCCCATGCCCAGGACCCACAGCAACTCCTACATAGTTTTTCGTCATAGCTGCTCATTAGCATCCCCGGAGAGTCGGCCAGAAGTGCAGCCTTGTGAGCCCTACCACTGGGTGTTCTTGCTCCGTAAGTGTGGGATAGAACCTCACAGAACAGCCTTGTCCAACCCTTAGAATGCAAGGACTTTTTTGCTTTTCTGTGGTGGCGGATATCACAAAAATTATGCACGGCGTTTTTTTTGTTTGTTTGCTTTTGTTTGTGTGTGTGTGTTTTTGTTTGTTTGTTTTGTTTTGTTTTAGCTCATCAGCTATTGTTAGTGTTAGTTTATTTTACACGGGGCCCAGGACAACTCTTCTTCTTCCAACGTGGCCTAGGGAAGCCAAAAGGTTGGACGCCCCCGCTACAGAGTCTCCCAGGAGATTCTGATACATAGCCAGCGTGGAGGACTGCTGGGCCAGATGTTCTAGTGAAAGAACACATGGAATATTCTGGTTGGGCCATTACAGACGTCTTGTAGCCTCAATATTCTCTTTTCCAGAGTCCCCTCTAGAGTTATCCAAGGCAGTGGTTTTCAAACTTTTCTGACCACGCATCTCTGTCAGTAAAGAAATTCTGAGCATGTCCCTCCTTATGTATTTGCATGGTCTCATGAGCTAATATATGTATTACAAGATAGACCAAAAAATAGAAAATGTAAGAGGATAGATATAAATTAATATATACACAACGCCTATTATCCTCTATTATATTTTCTTCCAATATCAAATAGATTGCCTGGCATAGCCCTGGAGGGTATGTACCCACCAGGAGCCGCTGGTCTGGGAAAGGGTAAATTAAGACACTGGGGAGACCCTCATGGCTGAGCAATGACCCAGGGTGATTGCTTTGTGGGGAGAAAGAATAACCCTGCCTGACATATGCAGGCTGTCTGGAAATTCCTTTTTTTCCTCTCCCCTGCCCTTATTCAAAGAAAAAGCTCAAGAAGAACTTGGGGCTGGGTGCAGTGGCTCATGCCTGTAATCCCAGCACTTTGGGAGCCTCAGGGGAAGGGATCGTGTGAGACTGGGAGTCTAGACTAGCCTGAGCCACAGAGTGAGACCCTTTTTCTTTTTAATAGTAATAATAATAAAGAAGAACCTGGGTATATGTCTACCCAAAGTCCTCCCATGGTGAGATGCCTCACCTTGGTGAGTTTGCCACCACCTGGATATGGTACAGGGAATCCATCTATATTCCTGAGTGGCCTAGACTTTGAGAGGCTGACTGACCCCAGCTGAGCTCACGATGTATATAATCTAGAACATTGTTCATTTTTAATGTCTGTGGAAGGTGGTGGTAGGGGTAGAGCATTCCTTTCTTGTGCCCATGCACCTCCCAAAATTTCCTAATTGCAACACCAGAAGATTCAGGAATCCAGAGAGTCACCAGAATGTTACTGGTGCTCACATCATCAAAGCAGAGTCTTGCTGTTGAAGGATCCTGAGGGTAGCCTGAAAAATCACCACCTGCCCACAGTACCACTTACCTGTTGGGAAGGAGGCTCATTCCCCAGATCCAGCGTGCCCTCCACAGACTAAGGTGGGATAGGTACTGAGAACGTCCTCCCTCTGTGCTTTCCCTGCCATTTTCGTTGGCCACCTTTCTGTTTACTTGTTCTTTCTGTAGAGTGCAAAAGAGTTGATTAGCTAATACTTATTCATTAGCAAAAAGGCAGGGACCGATCTCTCAGGACACACCGAAACCATCTTATTTAACTCCCTGGGCCGGCAAATCCTGCAGTATCTGTGAACTCACTTGCCCATTGTGCTCTTAGAAAGCAGTGCTAATTCTCTCATTTTCAAGTTCTGAGAGAGGGCTCTTTATTGTAACCCCAGCGGGGCATTGGCACCCCTCAGTTCCTCAGCTCACACCTCCCTCTTCCATGTCAGAAAGTTGCTCCTCTTCCTCATTCCCTTCCACGTCTGTTTTCCCTTCCATGTCTGTTTTCCCTTAAAGACTTCTGGTGGGGTAAGGAGGAGGGGCTGACAGGGCCCAGCATATTTTATCCAAACGCTTGTAGGTACAGGCTGCCTCCAACTCTTGAAGATTTTGAGAACTTTTAGAATGTAACCCTGATCTGGCCTCCCTCCAGGAATATATTTTAGGAAAGTTTAAATTAAACATATTTAGGCCCTGCCAAAGAGGCAAGTTGCTAGGAGCTGGAGAACCTTCTGTAGTCTTAGCCCTTGTCCCTGGGCTTCCACCGTCAAGGAAAGGAAATAAAAAAATGGTCCATCTGTCTGGCTTGGAGAAAGAGAACTGAGCCAAGTGTGAAGGAGGAACTCTGGGGCTGTAAACAGCGTAAGCAATGCCCTAGGAATGCGGACAGAGTTCAGCAGACCCTCAGCTCGGCTGGAGTTCTCTGTTCTTTGTGGTTCCCACAGGGGATGGGATCCCACAGAGTTGTGGTTCTCAGAGGCAGCTCTCTTCCCCTAAATAAAGGGCCTTAACTCTCCACGGGATGCACCTGGGCAGAGCTCTTGATTCATTTATAAAGGAGAAGAATTTCTTTCTTTTCTTTTCTTTTTTTTTTGAGATGGAGTTTCACTCTTGTTGCCCATGCTGGAATGCAATGGCACGATCTTGGCTCAGTGCATCCTCCATCTCCCAGGTTCAAGCGATCCTCCTGCCCCAGCCTCTGAAGTAGTTGGGATTACAGGCAAGAGCCACCATGCCCAGCTAATTTTGTATTTTTAGTAGAGACAGAGTTTCTCCATGTTGGTCAGGCTGGTCTCAAACTCCCGATCTCAGGTGATTCGCCCACCTCGGCCTCCCAAAGTGCTGGAATTATACGTGTGAGCCACTGCACTCGGCCCGACAAGCATTTCTTAACATGCTAAAGCCCAGTTCTTTCTGAAAGGACTTTCTGATAGGCAATGTAGGAAGCAAAAGCTTTTCCTCAACCCTCTTAGGGTTCCTGGCTGGGTCTGAAAATTAGACAAAGACAAATTAACAGGAGAAAAAGCATGCAAGTTTATTTCATAAGTTTTATATGACGTAGGAGACTTCATAAGGAAAGGAAGACCCAAAGAAATGGTCAAACGTGCGTATTTTTATGCTAGGTTTGATGCAAAGTGGGCGGTCATGGGAGAAATATGATTGAACAAAGGAGATCTAATGGTCATAAACTGGGGGAAATTTAACAAGCCCTGTTTGTACAGATTCTTGTGTCATTGTGTCTTCAGATATAAGGACATTCCTTTCCTCCACCTCTCACATGAGGGTCTTATGATCCGCTTCAGGAGAAGGTCAGAAAATCCTTCTTAGGTTTCATGACCTGTTTCAGGGGAGAATGGTGGGAGAGTCAGAGAGACTTTCCTGCTCCTGCAGTTTTCTCAACTTCTTTCAGCTTAAAATACTTAGTATGTCAAGGTGCCATATTTTAGAGTACCACGTTCTGAACCCCATCAGCAACCAAAGAATAAAAATGTCACAAATTCAAGTAAATTTGATAAAAAATATTGAAATTATAAGCAACTGAAGGTCAGGGATGGCTTCTTTAAAAATAGTAATAACTAAAATGTATTGATCATTTATCATGTGTCAGATACCATTTATTCTGAGGGTTTACCCTATGCTAGTTGTTTAATCCTTGTGACAGCGCTGTCAGGTAGATGCTATTACTATTATAATCCTCCTTTTACAGACGAGGAAACTAACAGATAGAGAGGTTAAATAATTTGCCTACAGTCATAGCACTAATAATTGGCAACACTGAGATTTGAACTCAGGCCCAGATACTCTTCCTGTACCCTGCTGTCTTTGACTACAACTCCTTCTTTCTCATCAGATTCACTCATGTGCCATAAGCAGATGCTCAATAAATATTTGTTGGATAGTTACATGATTGCAATAAATGGGACCATTTAAATAAACAAATGGTTATGGATGAAAATGAGCATAAACACAGTCTGTAAGAGTAAACCACTATTGCTATTTATGGATTTTCTTCTGGACAGAGATACAAATAGTACTTTGTCTAAGGAAAAGTTAGAATAAGGTGAAGGGTAGACAATCCCTTCATGTCTCCATCCAGAAGGGTGAGTGGCCCAAAACTTTATTTAAAAATTGTTATTCTTTACAGATCATGCCGTACTAAACGAAACGTGGGATCAGGGAACAGGAAAAGGACAGTAGTGGGAAATCCACATAAACTCCGAACTTTAGTTACTAGAAATGTACCGTGTAGGTTTCTTAAGTTTTGACAAATGGGCACGGTTATGTAGTATGTTAACATTAGGGAAAACTGAGTGAAGAGATGTAGGAACTCTCTATACTGCCTTTGCTAATTTTCTGTAAATCTAAAATTATTCCAAAATTAAAAGTTTATTTTAGAAAACCATAACACTGTAACATGGCATCAGAATAAGCTGATGATAAGACACAGGTCTGCTTGGAGGCATATAAGTCTGTGTCGTGAAAACCCAGACCACCCAGAACAAGGGTCACAAATTCAGACTCTTACAAGGGTCAAGCAAGTAACACAACTGAGTAGTATAAGCCGGGTGGGGGCTGGAGGCCGCAGACTCCCTCTAAAGGGACAGCCATTGCCCGCTGCAACCAACGATTGCCAAGCAAGAATTTGAGCCCAGTGTTGCCAGATCTCCTCATTTTTCAAAAGAAGTCAGAAACCTGGACACTTTTGCTAGAAATATTATTATTGAAAGATGACTGCAATAACAAAAATTGCTCCATGGCCTAAGCAAAAGTTGTCTGCAGGTCAGTTACCATCCGTGGTCACTACTTTGTAACCTCTGGGCCAGAGGGCTTTAAAAACACTCCTGGAAATACAAAACCCTTGAAATGTTGTCTCATGGGGACCATATCAATGTTGCCTAGTGAAATGACCTCTGTAGGGGTGGGTGTTAGAGTGGGAGTCGATCTGAGCTCAGTTCAAGAGAACCACATAGCCAAGGCCCATGATTCCATCTGTCTGCTCATCAGCCTTTCCTGACAGTCAAGGCTCTGGTTCACACAGTCACATGGCCAGGTGGAGTCCCTCCATCCTGGAGGCTCCTGCGCTGCTTTAGATCCTTTGGGGGCACAAAGGTGAGGTTGTTTGTTTCATTGATAACGTTGCATTTGAATGGCCCTTGCAGGCATAGGATTCACAGTAAGCTCTTGCTCTTGGACAGAGTTAAACCTTCCTTAAGAAACTCCCCCATGAACTGCTAATGCCACCCTGTTTTTCTACACCTTTAATTCAACGGGATCTGAGGGGAAGTTCTCCTAGTCTGGCCCCTTTACAAGAAGTGACCTAAGCTAAAAAAAAAAAAAAAAAAAAAAAAAAAAAAAATCTTTACAATTATGCTCCTCTTTCCCAATGTGGATAAGACAGTAGCTTTGTTCGTACCCTGAATATGAGTCATCTCTGCTAATGTAGTTAGTTTTAAATTAAGAAGCAGCTCAACAGTAAAGAGCAGTTATTTCCAAACCTGTCTACTTCTCAGGATCCATGGGGGAGTTCCTTAAGAAGTCCACATCCGGCCAGGTGCAGTGGTTTGCACCTGTAATCCCAACACTTCGGGAGACTTAGGCAGAAGTAGTATATCACTTGAGGCTAGGAGTTTGAGACCAGCCTGGGCAACAACGTAAGACCCCATCTCTATAAAATAAAATAATAAAATAATTATCCAGGCACAGTGGTGCACACCTATAGTCCCAGCAACTGTGGCGTCCGAAGCAGGAGGATTGCTTGAGTCCAGGAGTTCAAGGCTGCAGTGAGCTAGAATCGTGCTACTGTACTCCAGCATGGGTGACACAGGGAGACCCTGTCTCTTAAAAAAAATTAACTTCCTAGGACCCAACCTCCAGAGGTGTGGATTCAGGGAGTTGACATTGAGGCCCAGGAAACTATGTGTATATATTTTAAGAGCTCTGTAAGGAATTTTAATAGTTGGCCACGTTTGGGAACCACCAGTATGGAGCATTTGGGCCCCAGCTGTGCACTTTACACGTGGGTGGCACAAGGAATGTTTGTCTTTTTTGTGTAGACTATATACAACAGCGAACCTCCACACAGCACTTTTTATGAGGAGGATCAGTTTTTCATTTCCTGCAGTCCTCACTGTCACCAGGGTTAAGGGGCAGTGTGAGGGCTGATAGCGAAGTCCAGAAAGGAGTCTGCAGGTCGGAACTGAAGGTCAGATGCCCCACATCCAGCCTGAGGTTTACTACGGAGTGTCTGTGTGACCCTGGGCAACTCATTTTCTCTCCTTTCTCGTGGTAACACTGGAAATACTGATGTTGAAAGTCCTCAGTAAAGAAAGATAGAGGAAACTGCTAGCCAGGCGATAGGAAACTTAACAAACCTAGTAGAGTCACTTGTGTGGAAATCTATCCATCAGGCAAAACATTAAGAGCTGCAGACATATGATAATAGATACGGGGGAATTCATTCAATTCATGTTTTCTGAGCATCCCCCATGCATCAAGTGTAGGAACGCAACAGTAAACAAGACCACAGTGGCCCTGAAGCATTAAATGTTGTAGTCAAGGAGACCATCTGGGAAACAATGATCGATATGGTAAGAGCTGCAACAAAGGCATGGCACAGAAGAGCAGGAAGTGTTGCCTGTTCCCCATGTGGCCCTCATGACTGCTATTTGGTTGTCATTTACAGATTGGCAAAATCAACACTGGTCCTCATTCCTTTATTGGGCGTTCATGAGATCCTCTTCTCTTTCATCACCGATGATCAAGTCGAAGGATTTGCAAAACTTATACGACTTTTCATTCAGTTGACACTGAGCTCCTTTCATGTAAGTAGGAATCTGAACCAAGATGCCTTGACTTCGGCGAAAACAAAATGCATGTGGCCCAAACAGGCTCAGAATTAAGGAGCCCATGGATGAAAATAGAATTGTAGCATCAGCAGCCTTTATCAGTAAGGGCCCTTGGCATTAGAAGGGCATGCAGATGGGGAAGTATTGCGTTGATCCTGCCAGCATGATTCAGTGACTAAGAAGGGGGAAATGGTCTCTTTCCTGGATGGTAATAGTTGGTGTGACTCATGATCGTATTAACTGTGAATGTCAATGTGAAGCCTTTTATTAAGTGCCTATTTTTGCTGGGTTCTCTGCAGAGCATTGTGCGAAGTGAACATTGTGCTTCAGGTGACATGTACGCAGAATGCAAGACAAATTGGGTAGGGACTGATGAGTTCAGACCAGGAGGCTATTGAACTTTGACAGATGTGTGGGAGCTGAAACTAGAAACAAGAGGCCAACTGTGGTTGTTACCTGGGAATCTTTTGGTAATCTATTGCTTAAATTATTATCTTTCCTTAGTGTCTTAAGATGGCAATCTTTTTAAAATTATTTTTCATGATTCTAGGAGTTAGGAATCTAGGCAGGACCCAGTAGGGGTGACTAACTTCTGCTTCTGTCATGCCTCCTGGGGCTGGAACTACCAAGATGTCTTCTTCACTCACATGACTGGTGCCTAAGTTGGGTGGCTCAAATAGCTGAGGCTAGTTTTATTTGGGTCACATTTCTGAGGCCTCATTTCTCAGTGTCCATGACATTCCTTAGACATGCCATGTGTTTTCTACTTGTGGTCTCTCCACAGGATAGGGCAATTCAGGGCTCCCAAGAGTATAAAAGCAGGAGCTGCCAGACATTTTAAATGCCTATGCCTGGAACTGGCACAGTGATGCTTCTTCTGCATTCTGTCATTTAAAGCAAGTCACAGACCCAGCCTAGATTGAAGGGGAGGGCCCTGCACAAAGGCATGAATCCTGGGAGACGTGGCTCATTAGTGAAGGCCACTAATGCTACAGATTATCGCTAACAGCACAGACACAGCCAGGGTCTTCATAGAGTAGTAATTTGAAAATGAATCATCTTTAAATGTTGGTGTGGGGACAGGACTTCTGGGATGAAGGAGAGGCTCTAGCAAATCTTTTCCCCAAAAAACAATGATAAAATTGGACAATTGTCAATAGCAACCATTTTGGGACCCTAGAAATTAACTAAAAAAAGAAAAAAGGGAAATGAGAAGGATTCATTCAAGAAAAATTACTGAAACTCAGTAATAACAGTGGGAGTCTATGTTATTTTTGTCTGGGACTGCTTTTGTTCTCTAATCCCTGCTCCATCAGTGAGGAAATTCTAGTGAAAACTAGCAGCATCACTGAGGAGGGAGGCTGACTTGATTTGGATCAAAGAGCAGAAAAAGCCCTTATCCTTGGGCGTTGCCAGATACAGTAGTCATCTTGGTAACAAAGGAACAGGGAAGGTCAATGTTAAAGCCAGAAGTTTTCATTCTCTCTGGGGTGAAAAACATACTGATGGGCTACCCAGAAATTTAACAGGAAGATTTGGGGAATGAGACAGCCACAGTGGGCCTTGACAAGCCCCCACATATTTCTCAGGTTGACTGGAAGGTTGTACATGCATAAGGTTGCATACCGGCCTTCCTCATCTCCAGGCACTGCAGGTGATTCAACCGCCTCTTTTATGCAGGATAACCGCTAGTCCGGGTTTCTGGGGCCCGGTACTCTTTGGAGACATTGCTGCTCTACCATGTTCCACCCCAGCCCACTGTCCCCTTGTTCAGTGTGACTTGTCGAGTCTGCTGATTTAGCAAATAAAAATACAGAACACTCAAGTAAATTGCAACTGTAGATAACCAGGTCGTTTTCTTCTTTCTTCTTTTTTCTTTCTTTCTTCTTTCTCCTTTCTCCTTTCTCCCTCCCTCCCTCCCTTCCTCCCCTCGCTGCTGCTGCTGCTGCTGCTGCTGCTTCTCTTCTTCTTCCTCCCTCTTCCTCTCCCTCTCCCTCCTCCTCCTCCTCCGCTGCTGCTGCTTCTTCTCCTTCTTCCTCCTCCTCCTCCTCTTCTTCTTCTTCTTCTTTTCTTCTTTCTTCTTCCTCCTCCTCTCTTCTTCCTCCTCCTCCTCCTCCTCCTCCTCCTTCTTCTTCTTCTTCTTTTCTTCTTCTTCTTTTCTTCTTCTTCTTCTTTGCTTTTTGAGACAGGGTCTTGCTCTGTCGCCCAGGCTGGAGTGGAGTTCAGTGGCACCATCACGCCTCACTGCATCCTTGACTTTCTGGGTTCAAGCGATGCTCCCGCCTCAGCTTCTGCCCGGCTAATTTTTATATTTTTTGTAGAGAAAAGTTTTCCCCGTGTTACCCAGGCTGGTCTTGAACTCCTGGCCTCAAGCAATCCTCCCACCTCTGCTTCCCAAAGTGCTGGATAGTATTACAGGTGAGTCACTGTGCCTGGCAGCAATCAGTTATTTTCTTATACCATTTTTTTTACACTTAAAAATTCTTTGGCTGGGCGTGGTGGCTCATGCCTGTAATCCCAGCACTTTGGGAGGCTGAGGCAGACGGATCACAAGGTCAGGAGATCAAGACCATCCTGGCTAACACGGTGAAACCCCGGCTCTACTAAAAAATACAAAAAAAATTAGCTAGGCGTGGTGGCAGGTGCCTGTAGTTCCAGCTACTTGGGAGGCTGAGGCAGGAGAATGGCGTGAACCCGGGAGGCGGAGGTTGCAGTGAGCCAAGATTGAGCCACTGCACTCCAGCCTGGGTGACAGAGCAAGACTCCTTCTCAAAAAAAAAAAAAAAAAAAATGTTATCCGGCCGGATGCGATGGCTTTTGGCTATAATCCCAGCACTTTGGGAGGCAGAGGTGGGTGGATCACTTGAGGTCAAGTGTTCAAGACCAGCCTGGCCAACAGGCTAGTAGAGATGAGGTGAAACCCCATCTCTACTAAAATTACGAAAATTAGCTGGGCGTGGTGGCGGATGCCTGTAATCCCAGCTACTCGGAGGCTGAGGCAGGAGAATCGCTTGAACCCTGGAGACAGAGGTTGCAGTGAGCCCAGATCGTGTCACTGCACTCCAGCCTGGGTGACAGAGTAAGACCCTGTTTCAAAAAAAAAAAAAAAAAAATTTGTTATCTGAAATTCAAATTAACTGGGCATTCTGCATTTGTCTGGCAACCTTACTTGTCTTCCAGTTCCCCTCCTCTTGCTCTCAGGCCCACCCGAACAATGCAGCCCACTCCCTGTGGGCCGGCTGCTCCGGCTTGCTGGATGAGGCCCTCCCTGGGTGGATGCCACCTCCATGCCAGTCACCAGCGTTATCATCAGGCCCATGCTCATCTTTGATCTCACCATTGATAACCTTCAGGATACATTTGGCAGGCTTTCAAATTAACCACCAGGGAAGGTGAAGGTCTTAGGATTCGGGGCCTGTATCCTGTCACAGGAAAAGTAAAGAATCTTCTTGTGAGCTCCTCTGTGAGTTCCTCAAACCGTTAACATACTGATTAATACAAAACCTACTGATGTTGACAACAACACTGATCTGTTTCTGAATCCTGAAGCTTTGCTGATTGTCCTGCATGAAGAACATTTCAGGCCGGGCACACAGAGGCGCATACCTGTAATCCCAGCACTTCTGAGGGCTGAGGTGGGTGGATCGCTTGAGGCCAGGAGTTCGAGACCAGTCTGGCCAATGTTGAAACCCTGTCTCTACCAAAAAAATACAAACATTAGGTGGACGTGGTGGAGCACACCTATGGTCCCAGCTACTCAGGAAGCTGAGGTGGGAGGATCGCTTGAACCTGGGAGGCGGAGGTTGTAGTCAGTGAGATGGAGATGGCACTGAACTCCAGCCTGGGCAACAGAATAAGACTCTGTCTCAAGAAAAAAAAGTTTTAGCCTGCATGTTGTCATCTGCAGCCCATGATTGTAACCTCTGTATTGTACCTCTAATGCAAAAGGACAACTCTGGTACAAGGAGTCCCTCTCTCTTCCCTAAACCTTCTTATAAAAACCTTCACCTTGTAGTGGACTCTGGAACACACCCAGCTTTCTTGGAGTGACTTTGTTAGCATCTTCCTGCATTGATCCTCACATTTGGCTTCCAATAAACCTCTATCAAGTCATGTCTGCCCCAACAGCCTTAATTTTGGTCTGATCATCTGAAACTCTGCCCTAGGTAGTGTGAACCAAAGACCCAAAAACCCTGTTTTATTTGATGGTGTCGTTTTTTCAGGAATTTTGACTATAAAGACTGGATTTCTGGCTTATTGAAGCTGTGGTGGCCCCACGCCCGGTTTTCCACTTGGCCTCATCACCAAAAGCTAAGAGTTCCTCTCCTTTTTAGAAAGTTGGTAGTCTCTGCTTCTCCTAGCCACCCCTATAACCTGTTCTTGTCCTGTGGGAGCTTTTGCTTGACCCCACTTCACAGGCTGGGGTCCAATTCCCCAGCTTGACCCTCAAGTCCTTTCCCACTCAGGCAGCTTCGCCTCTCGCCACTTTCCCTCCCTATTCCTTTCCTTTCTTCACCTTCCTCTCCTGGCCCAGGGAACACTGGATGACTCCATTGTATGTCCCATGCCACTGGTCTCCCTGTCTCTGCACCTGCAGGCCCTGTCGTCCAACAGGCAGTTCTTCCTGTGGTGACATCCTGCTCATTCATCCAGGTCCTGACCACATGCACGTCCCCCAGAGACCCTTGCTTGTCTCCCTGTTGGAAAGTGCTCCCTGATTCCCTCCTCTGGCCACCCACAAAACCATTGCTATCCCTTACCAGCCCTTTTCTACATACACACGCACGCACACACCACACATATCCCTTACCAGCCCCTTTTACACACACACGCACGCCACACGCACGCACACAACCAGGTGTGCACACACACACATATCCCTTACCAGCCCTTTTCTACATACACACACACGCACTCCCACATATCCCTTACCAGCCCCTTTTACACACACACACACGCATGCACACACACGGCTCAGCATCCACTGTGTAGATGATGCTGGGGAAGCAACTAGGAAGATGACCTTTGGGAGTGTTAAGAAAAAGCGAGGCTCGCCATGGTGGCTCACACCTGTAATCCCAGCACTTCGGGAGGCCGAGGCGTGAGGATCACTTGAGCCCAGGAGTTCAAGACCAGCCTGGCCAAGATGGCAGGACCCGGTCTCTACAAAAAATTAGCCAGGTGAGGCAGCGCATGCCTGTAGTCTTGGCTACTCTGGAGGATGAGGTGGGAATGTTGCCTGAGCCCGGGAGGTCAAGGCTGCAGCTGTGTTGTGTTGGTGCCTATAGTAAAACAAAACAAAACAAATCAACAAAACAAAAGTCGTTCAA
The DNA here is from genome assembly GCF_009764315.1 of Trachypithecus francoisi. Lineage (NCBI taxonomy): Eukaryota > Metazoa > Chordata > Mammalia > Primates > Cercopithecidae > Trachypithecus > Trachypithecus francoisi. Next base: position 110,116,113 of record NW_022681465.1, on the reverse strand, counting down.
TAATACTTGTTAAAGCACAGTAAAGGTTGGGTGCACACAAGGAAAAGGCAGGGCTCATGCCAGCACTTTGGGAGGCCAAGGTGGGCTGATCACCTGAAGACAGGAGTTCCAGTTCCTCTGTGTTGCTGGCTCTCCCAGGCTGCCAGTACCACATCTCACGTTATCCTGTGGAGAGGGGGGAAGGGCACCCCGTTCACACTTTCCTCATGAGGCTGAAAGTGGCCAAATTCTCCCATAGAAGAAGTTTGCTGCTTCCTTGAATAAACATAGAAATTGACCCTCCCAGCCTTAAAGAAAGTTACATTTGTGTCAATGGAGTTGGCTTCTCGGGAAACCTCCCAGAGAACAATAGGGAGCTGAAACTTACCAGTTCCGGGCCTGACAGTGAGAGCCTGCCTCTCACCCCTCCCTCACCCCTCCGGAGTGCCTCAGCCACCTGATGCCTGTTGACCAACACCTCTACCTCCCTCCTCCCTAACTCTTGTTTTTCCACAACTGGTTACCTTTCTTCGCAGCCAGGCCTCCAGGACCCCCATCCTCTGCACTGCTCTGGATGCTGACAAAGGTTCCTCCCCTCCTCCCTCCTCTGGCCATGCAGAGGCCAAGCTACACTGTGCCTCTCTGCCTCTGAGAAATGGCTGGGGGTGCGCTCTGCCGGGGACCCTGGAGCTGAGGTAGGGATGGGGGGTTAGGGAGAGGGTGGCGTTCTCAAGAGTCCTCTCTGTGGCAACCCCAGCAGAACCAGATCTTGCATTCCCACCTGGCTTTCCTGCCCGCTGTGCAGTGGAAAGGGCGCAACGCAGGGACTAGGTGGAAAGGGCGCACCTGGTGAAAGGAGTGGCTGTGCTTGCGGAGGTGCGCAGCCCCAGCTACTGGTGGCCTTTCCAGCACCCGCCCCTCTCCCACCTGTCTGGCTGCTACCGCGCTACACTCCTGCCCCTGCCCAGTGGCGCCCCGTTGCTACCGCGCCCTGTTGTGACCTCTGCCAGCCTGTGCCGCGCTCCCATCCTCGTCCTGCTCCTGCCCCCCTTCTGCACCTGGCCGCGCCCCGCTCCTACCTTGTTCCTACCCGTGCCCCGCTCCTAGCTAAGCCAGGCCCGTGCCCGCTCCCACCCGCCGCCTCACGCTGCCCCTTCCAGCTCCTCCAGAGCAGCCGGCACCCGCCTGGCCCGACAGTGATCAGAGCAGGGCGTGCAGCTGCTGAGTGCTCTGGAGTCCCTGCCTGGAGGTGCCACACCCGCGTTGGCCACACCCGGGCAGGCAGGCGTGGGGCGGCCGGGCTTAGAGCCGTCCCTTCAGCTGCGGCCCCAGCGCGCACTGGAGATGGCAAAGGCGGCATCGGGTGCTGCCGCGGCTGCTGGCAAAAGCAAGTCTTGTTGGCTGCGGGTGCCCGCACCGGCCAGCGCAAAGGTGGCCCAGAGTGCCGACCGGTGGCCAAGGCTTTGAGAAGCGCCTTTCTGCTTGCGCTGGGCAGCAGGCTGCATGTCACCGGCCACCCGGCCTCTGCTGGGAGCGCACTGGCAGCGGACGCGGGCAGGTCTCTGGCAGGAGCAGCGCCTGCAGGCACCGGGGTCGGTGCCGAGAACCTAATGCAGCGGGAGTTAGGCGTGTTTATTGGGTTTAGTAGGGCTGGATTATCTTCATTAATGTGGGTTGAGGCTGAAAATCGAGGTGCCCTGTTAGTGAGAATAATAGTCCGAGTGCTGTAGGCGCTTGTTAGGGAAGTGGCGATGAGGTGATAGATAGGGCTCAGGGTTGGTATATGATGTGTTTGCAGTTTCGATGATAAGATCTTTGGAGTAGAAACCTGTGAGAAATGGTATACCTGTAAGTGCTAGATTACCAATGGTCAGGGAAGTTGATGTAAGGGGTATTGTTTTAAATAGTCCCCCTATTTTTCAAATGTCTTGTTCATTATTTAAGTTGTGAATAATAGATCCGGAGCAAATGAATAATAGGGCTTTGAAGAAGGCATGAGTACAGATGTGTAGGAATGCCAGATATGGTTGGTTAATGCCGATGGTAACTACCATTAATCCTAGTTGGCTTGAAGTGGAGAAAGCTACCATTTTTTTGATATCATTTTGTGTTAAGGCGCAGATTGCTATAAATAGGGTGGTAATGGCTCCTAGACATAGTGCAAGGCTTTGGGCTAGTGTATTGTTTTCCATTATGGGGTGAAAGCAGATGAGTAAAAATACCCCGGCTACTACTATAGTGCTGGAATGAAGTAGGCTGAAACCGGGGTTGGGCCTTCTATGGCAGAGGGTAGTCAAGGGTGGAGGCCAAGTGAGCTGATTTTCCTGTTGCTGCTAAAAGAAGGCCTACTAGTGGCAGAATATTGGATTAGAGTCTAGGATGAATATTTGTTGAAAGTCTCATGAGTTATAATAAAGGAGAAACCATGTTATGGCAGGGACTAGGTGGAAAGGGCCCACCTGGTGAAAGGAATGGCTGTGCTTGCGGAGGTGCGCGGCCCCAGCTACTGGTGGCCTGCAGCCTGGGAGTTCTGTGCCACTGTCTGGCAGGGCACCTGAAGATGTGGCTTTGGGGCCATGGAAGGCTCATGGCCAACACTTATGGGTGCAAGTTTTGGGGCTGGGTGTCAGGAGCCAGGGGTGCTGCTGCACTGAGGACTGGGTGCAGGGTGTGGCCCTGGGTGTCAGGGGCAGAGTTGCTGCAGTGCAGAGGACAGAGGTGGTGCAGGGCGGGGATCCTGGGCATCAAAAGGCAGGGGTGACAGAGCAGGAGCACCATCATCTCAGACAAACACCGCCACCTTAAGTTCCAGCTCCCTTTCCAGCCCCATGCATTTCAAGGAAATCACTTCACTTCTAACTACAAGCAGCAGCAAGAAAGAGCAGACAGGGAAACACAGCTAAGACAGCTCGGGCACAGAGGGAGGGGGGGGGAAAGTCTCTCAGGTAACTGCCAAACTTCACCCTCAGACAGTGGGCCCCAGTAAACCAGTGGGCCTTAATAAGCACAGTCCTTTCCCTTCAGGTGCACTAAGACAGGGAAGCTAAAAGCAGATTTGAGGGGTTATGCCTGCAGCCGCAAAAAGATGTCTGGGAACAGACACACAACTCTCCCTCCCAGACAAGCACAACAAAGAGACACAGAGCAGTGCAAGACTCCGATAAACTCTCCCACCCTGAATCCTTAAAAACTTAGTTTGTGAGGGAGTGCAGGTTCTGACCTAACTCGCTCAGAAGTCCCTCCCAGGTTTGAAATAAACCTGTTGACTGTTGAGCCCCCTTCGTGTTTCTCTCCTCTTTAATTATTACAGCTCCTCCTTCTGAGATGGAGATGTTTACAGCTGGGGAAGCTGAGGCTCAGAGTTGACTAAGGGAAGGCAAGAAAGGGAGGCAGAGCTCCCTGCAGGCCCTTCTCACTTGAGGAGCCAGGGCCAGGGTCTGCCTTGCACCCCACTCTGCCTCCACCTCCCCTTTTGGGACCTCAAGTGGTGGCCCATTTCCCCTGTGCTGGGTGAGGAGCTCCTTTTTGCTGCCTGATGTTTTGGATCCTGAGCCACACCCAGGCAGGGCTGTCTCCTCTCCCTGTAGTTGCCAAGGCCAGCAGGCCCCAGGCTTCACCTCTGTCCTCTACTGGGCCACCCTCTGGTCAGGTCCCTGGGTGTGCACGTGGAGGAAGGTGTGCATCTATGTGCATGTGTCCACACATGGGAACACAGGTGTATGCGTGTGTGCACGTATGCAAGTGTACAGGGGTGTGCCCACGTGAGGCTCGCCAAACCTTTTTCCCACTAGAAAACCATATCCTCCCTGGTGTCAGGTGTCCACTCAAGCCCCCCAAGGGTGGGGATGGGGAGAAGGGAAAAGTGCCTGAGATGCCAGGCAGGAGTGCAGGCTCAGATGGGCCTTGAGGTGGTCACAGAGCGGAGCCAGGCATCCAGTCTGTGCAGCAGCAAAGATGTGGCCAGAGTGGTTCCTGGGAGGTGGGGGGGGGGCGGGGCGGGGGGGATGATATTCACGCCCACCCCCTTCCCTGTTCATTCTCTGGGGGACTGTCACAGGAGCTTGTTTGTTACCAAAAGTCCCCCTCAGCCCCTCTCTACCTACAGTGTCCCCTCCCTGGGCATAGGCCTGAGTGTGAAGCCTGGGTAGCTGCTAGTAACAGAAACGGGGCTTGTATGCACCCAAGGGAGCTCCCTGTGGCCAAGTCCAGCTCTGTAAGGACTGGCGGGGGTGGGTGGCAGTCAGTAGAGGGTCCAGTGGTTTAGGGTACCTCTCTTGGGCTGGCTGCCCACACCACCTACCCCTCAGCAGGCTGGCTCTGGACATAGCAGTTGGCCAAGTGCCAGCCATCCCATCTTGGCAACTCCTCCTCCTGCCTGCCAGGGTGACTTCACTTTTTGAGATCTGCTGAGTGATGGGCAGATCACTGATTCAGCCCTGAGCTCAGCCAGGACACAGGAGAAAGAGGAGGGGCTGGCTCCCGGGCAACCCAGGCCCAGCTTCCTGGGCTCTCCCACTCCAAGGCCCCATGGGCTTCCCTTCCTCCATCTCACGTGGCTGGGTGCAGGCCAGAACTCAAGAGGCAGCTGTGGATGGGGAGAGAACAGGGACTTTCCCCACGGAGGCCCAGAACCCACATCCAGCCTCACCCCAGGGCCCCCAGCACAGGTCCATGGCTTCCCCTTGTTAGAGGTGAATGTGATCCGGGCATCATTTCTTTGGGGGAAAATTGGATTCTTTGGGGCTCCAGTTCCTCTGTGTTGCTGGCTCTCCCAGGCTGCCAGTACCACATCTCACCTTATCCTGTGGAGAGGGGGGAAGGGCACCCCGTTCACACTTCCCTCATGAGGCTGAAAGTGGCAAATTCTCCCATAGAAGAAGTTTGCTGCTTCCTTGAATAAACAGAAATTGACCCTCCCAGCCTTAAAGAAAGTTACATTTGTGTCAATGGAGTTGGCTTCTCGGGAAACCTCCCAGAGAACAATAGGGAGCTGAAACTTACCAGCTCGGGGCCTGACAGTGAGAGGCCTGCGCCTCACCCCTCCACACTTGGTTACATTTCTTCCCTGCCTGGTCTCCAGGACCCCCACCCTCTGCACTACCCTGAATGCTGACAAAGGCTCTCCTGTCCCCTTCCCTGCCCATATCTTCCCTTCCTCCTGCCTCTGGCCCCACAGAGGCCGAGCTCCAGCCGCTGCCTCGGAGAAATAAGCTGGGGTGGGGGAGGGAGGGAGAGGGCTGACGGTTTCTTCCTCACACTTTTATTGCCACTGAAGCCAGCACAGACCTGGCAGCTGAGGTCTGGTCCTGGGTGGGCCAGGGGTGTTGTGCTGGTCTGCTCCCTTTCCTGCTCCTCCACCATGGCCTGTGGGGTGTCTGCTGCACCCCGGGAAGCCCGGGCTGCCTTCCAGCCTGACACTGAGCCAAAGTGGGGCTCTGGGCCTGGCCCTCCTCACCTGGAGAAACAGGGCTCACAGGTACTTGGTGACGTGGGCACGGTGCTCTGCCATGTTGGGGGGCGCCTTGGCTGTGGGACCCAGCACCAGTGGGCAGCCCCCAGGTCGTCTGCAGGAGACTCCTCTGGCAGGTCACACACAGGACGCCCCACAGAGCTTTGAAAAGTCATGACCCAGGAAGGGTTCGAATCTTCTTTGCTCGTCCAGCCTCCAGACCACCGGTACCTGTGAGGGCAGGTGAGACCGTACTTGGGGACAGGAACACCCCCAGTCTCGGGAGCTAACACCATCCACTCATTTCCTGCTTGTGGCACAGCCTGGCATGTCCTCCAGGCTCTGGGGCTGGTGGCCTGGGACTGGGACTGATGGACTCTGGGACTGGGACTGATGGACTACAGCCCATGTACCCGGCCATGTGCGCAGGAGAGCACAGAGCCTCGAGGAGCCTGAGTCTTGAGGAGCTTTGAGGTCTGGGAGGGGCCGCTGTCACTTTGCCTGTGTTCCGCGGGATCGGGTCACACAGCCCTTCTCACCTCAAGGGAGGCTTGCAGTACAGAGGACACGGGGCTGGGGGTACTCGGGGGTGTGCCTGCACACGCTCCTGCACACTGGTTCTTCTGCTCTTGTCCTGGCCACACAGAAGCGGCTGGTGGTGGGCCCAGCAGCTGGGGGGCAAGGAGAGGGAATCAGGGTGACAAATAATTGTGGTTTACTTTTATTATTGAGATGAAATTCACATAACATGAAATTATCCATTTTTCAGTGGGTGATTTGTGGCATTCAGCACCGTCACAGCTTTGCACAGGCATCGCCTCTGTGTAGTTCCAAGACATTTCCACGACCCCAAAAGGAAACCCCATACCTATTGAACAGTTGCTCCCTGCTCCCTGCCTCCCCCGGCCCCTGGGTTCTGTCTGTGTGGCCTGGCCTCTTGTGGACATTTCATCTGGACTTTTGTCTGGCTTCTGCCACTCAGCATAAGGTCTTCTGGGTTCCTCCACCCTGTGGAATGTGTCAGGCCCCCTTCCTGTGAGGGGTGAAGTGTTCCATCACCCGTTCATCTGGGGATAGACATATGGGTGCCTTCCACCCTTTGGTGATTATGAAAAGTGCTGTCAGGGACATTCCCATTCCAAATAGCTGAGTCTGTGTTTTTGGTTCTCTTGGGTGTTATGCCCAGACCGTTTATTCCCCGAAGAAGACCACCAGAGTCCAGAGTCAAAGCCAAGCGGCAAGGATCTTTAATACAAGTTCGAACTTGGTCCCTCCGTTCTACAAATACAAGAGGGCCCGAACAATGCGTGCGCTTGCTTTTTATAGCTTGAGGTAAACAGGACTTGTCAGGTTACAGAGGAACAAGGCATTACAATTGGTTTACATTCTAAATTATGCTTTTAGCAGCTTTCTTATTGGTTCCTGCGCTTTTACAAACAGTTGTAACCTTATCAGGTTCTCCAGGTGTTGTTTTTCTTTGAAATATATGGAGGAATGTGTTTGTGTCGGGCCCAGGAAGTGGAGGCATATGGGGGGATGTGATGTGCTCAAGGCTGTGATGTGTTTGTGTCCTTTCAGGGTAGGTACCTAGGCCCCAGGCATGAAATTGCTGGGTAATTGTTTTGTTTTCTGAGGAGGAGCTGCCAGGCTATTTTCTGCAGTGGTTGAACCGTGTTCCATTCCAGGAGCAGTGTACGGGGGTCAGTGTTTATCACATCCCCACCACCCCATGTTACTCTGGTGCGTGTCTAACTCTAGCCATCCAGTGGGTGCACAGTGCCATCTCACTGTGCCTCTGACTTGCCTTTCCCTGGTGACAGTGCTGCTGGGCATCTTTTCCTGGGCTTGCCGACCAGTTGCATCTCATTGGAATGGCATCTCTTTGAGCCCTCTGCCCATTGTCTACATCTGGAAAACCCAACAGCCTGTCCCATTTTAGTGTCCTGAGTTTAAGCATTTCTCTGCCCAACCATCAAGCAGCTTCATCCAGAGGCGTCTTCATCAGTGTCTGAGCCCCAGGTCTCTTTTGAGGAGGCGTGGGATCATCTGATTTCTCCTGTGGGCACTGAGTCACCACCATCCTCGGGAACCCTGGGAACATTCCCAGAAGACCTCCTTCCCCCAAACCTCAACTGTGCCTGGACCCCTTCCCCACCCACGGCAGAGGGCTGCATGTCGCTGTAGGGGTGTCAGGAGACTTGGGTCCTGGTCACAGTTCCACCATGAGTGTGAGAGGCGAGTGCTGGGACTCCGTTTCCCCGCACAGAGTGGGGGAGGGATGTCCGTGTTCTCCAGTGGGTGGCTCAGGCCGGGTGTTGGAGGAAGAGCCTCTAGGAAGAGAGGGCTGTGCCTGTGTGTGCAGGGATGGTGGCGCCTCCGAGGCCAGGACTGGCTCCCATCTCTGCTCCTCCTCCCACTGCTCCTCCAGGTCACTCCTGGCTGGGGGCCCAGGAGGAGAGGTGTCTGCAGAGGCCCTCCACCCCACACTGCGTCCCCTGCTCCACGTGTTGGGAAGAAGGAATTTAAGTCTGGAACTGAGACTGCACTGCCATGATGGTGACTGTTCTCATTGGGCACCAGGGAGGTAGCTGTCCTTGGCATTTATTGAGTGCCCAGTGTATGCACTAGACTGTTCATGCATCTGCAGAGCCCAGGGTTTTCTTGATGGTTGGCAGAGAGAGAGATTCTTTTTTTTTTTTTTTGAGACGGAGTCTTGCTGTGTCGCCCGGGCTGGAGTGCAGTGGCCGGATGTCAGCTCACTGCAAGCTCCGCCTCCTGGGTTTACGCCATTCTCCTGCCTCAGCCTCCGGAGTAGCTGGGACTACAGGCGCCCGCCACCTCGCCCGGCTAGTTTTTTGTATTTTTAGTAGAGATGGGGTTTCACCGTGTTAGCCAGGACGGTCTCGATCTCCTGACCTCGTGATCCGCCCGTCTCGGCCTCCCAACGTGCTAGGATTACAGGCTTGAGCCACCGCGCCCGGCCGGCAGAGAGATTCTTAAACTCAGGGCACTGGGAACAGGACAGGCTGTCGGGTTTTTCAGATGGAAGCACTGGCTTGTAGATGAGTGCAGCTGGGCGGTGGAGCCATGAGCTGAGGCAGCTGCTCCCAGAGTGAGGCTCCTGTGGACCATCCCGTCACTCCAGCCTGCCCCAGGCCTCTCCACACCTGCTCAGTGCCGGGCATCAGGCCATGGCGGATGGGCGAGCTGATGCCTCGTTCTGCCCCTTCCTTTCATGTGTAGACACAGCCAATGTCCAGCAGCATGTTCCAATCAAGGTCACCAGACGGACAGAACAGATTCTGTGGCAGTAAAGTACCAACGTGCAAGCAGCACCTACAGCCATGCCAGGCAGGGGCTGAGTCACACGCCCCTAAACAAGGAATAAACTGTTCCGACTGCCACAGACTTTCTTTTTCTCTAGCAGCTAAATCAGCACTAGTAACAGTTGTAGCGCACCACCAGACACTGAGTAACTGGCCCCCAAGCCCTGTTCCAGCAGCCGTAACTGCAGCTCCAACTGGACAGGAAACCGGTTTCAGTAACTCACTCCTGGGAAGAGACCACCCGCCACGGGCTGGCTCTGGCCGGTTTACAGAGGCCGTGCACTTGTGTGCCTTTGTGTCCTGAAGACCTTTTGAGGTATGGGGCCTGATTGTAATACATTTAAATATTAGGTCTCCACCCCATAGTGAACATGGGTCATATGTTGCATGTATGTTTGTTTGGTATACATGCATCAGGACCATCCTCACGAATGTTCACAGCTCCTCCTGTAACCTGTGGAAGGTTTCTACTCAGCCAGCCTGTCCAGCGTAAAGCTCCTGCCCCAACTCCCCCTCCTTCTGTGTTGATTGATGGGCCAAACACATTTAATCCTGGAGTTTGAGGTTATCAGAACTCTCCATTTAGAAAATCATCCTTTATGTATTTCCAGACAACACATTGTTGAACATACAATGCTTCTTTTTTGTTCATCTCTGAATCAATAGCCAGTCTTTCATGTATACATTCACACCAAATATCTCAAGAACTCAAAGAGATTCAGAAATTAGTAAATATGCAACTTAGTTGCATACAGAGAAAAACAATAGATAATATAGATAGCTGATAAGAGAGTTCATACAATTCCTGTGAGTTATATTTTTAGGGATTGACTTTTAAAAATTAAATTTAGACAGGGCACAGTGGCTCTCTCTTGTAATCCCAGCACTTTGGGAGGCCGAGGTCGGTGGATCACCTGAGGTCAGGAGTTCAAGACCAGCCTGGCCAACACTTCAAACCCATCTCTACTAAACATACAAAAATTAGCCAGGTGTGGTGGTGCATGCCTGTAGTTCCAGCTACTAGGGAGGTTGAGGCAGGAGAATCGCTTGAATCCGGGAGGCGGAGGTTGCAGCGAGCCAAGATCGCACCACTGGGCGACAGAATGAGACTCTTGTCTTGGAAAAAAAAAAAAATTGACTTTATACTAAGGCATTTTATGCTTTCATCTGGAACAAATTTAAAACTGCCGAATACAGAAATTTCTGATGACTCAGGAATGGTAAAATGGGTGGGGATAGTCTTTCAAATCAAGGAAGGAACCTCATTTTATTCTGAATGTGTTTTGACCCTCTTCACCCTGAAATTTTCACTATCGAATATATTTGGAAGGCGGGTCTTCTTTCCTCATTTAACGTTTATCTCATACACAGGGACTAGTACAGTGGGTGTGGGATTCAGATTTTGAAATGAAGCATGGACTCTGAGTGGCCCCTTGTCCTGTGAAAGTGCACTGGTCTGGAGAGCGGCAGTTGGACCCCAGAGTGTGGCACATGTTCCTGTGTTCATTTGAACATTCTCTTATGACCTGTCGCTGAGGTCATGTGATGATGCGTATCCTGTCTCCACCCCAGCTGCCGCTGGGTCTGAACTGCCGGCTAGACAACTCACCAGAATGGGAGGCAGCCTTTCCTGCTGTGGTGAAGGTAGGCTCACTTCCATCTTCTCACTGCAGCTTCTTCACATGGGCCACTCGTACTTAAAATGTCTTCCTGATTTATTTATTTTTTCCCCAACTCCAGTTTGTCTACAGGTTTACAAACTGGTTTTAGAGTTTTATGACTCAGTTTGCATTTTTTTTTTTTTTTTGAGACAGAATCTCGCTCTGTCGCCCAGTCCGGAGTGGCAGTGGTGCTATCTCAGCTCACTGCAAGCTCCGCCTCCTGGGTTCCCGCCATTCTCCTGCCTCAGCCTCCCAAGTAGCTGGGACTACAGGCGCCCGCCACGGCGCCCGCCTTTTTTTTTTTTTTGTATTTTTAGTAGAGACGGGGTTTCACCGTGGTCTCGATCTGCTGACCTTGTGATCCGCCCGCCTTGGCTTTCCAAAGTACTGGGATTACAGGCGTGAGCCACCGCGCCTGGCCTCAGTTTGCATTTTTGATTCTATCAAGCTTTTGGCCTTAAATATTTTCCTCTGTTTAGAAAAATGTTCTGTTTCCAAGGCCAATTTTATACACACTTCCATAGAATAGACCCAGAAGAAACGCAGCAGCATTTCCTTCGTCATGTCAGGAGGTCTCGGTACCAACTACAGTGTGGGACGTTCCGTGAAAGGCAGATGACAGGCCGAAGTCTTCTACATTGAGGCGTGAAAATCTTAAATGTTGAAGCAGCTGGAATCCAGAGTTTTTTAGAAAATAAACTGAGATTTTCTGATGGGAAACACAGTAGCCTAGTTAAGAGGTTTTGAGGGATTGTTTTAAATTAAAGATATTTTAAAAACAAATAAAATCAAGTGGATATACAAAGTTACAAAATAGAAAAAATTATTAAAGGTTATAAAAGGTTTTTGAAAATCTTGCTTTGTTGTGAGAACTGACTGGGGTAGATAGGTTTATTAAAATTAGCTACAATATTAAAAATACAGCAATACCAAACTAAAATTTTGGTTTAAAAATAAGCTTTTAAGATAGATAATTTGTTCTCAATGAAATTATAAGAAGTAATAGTTTTTTATTCTGAAATCTGTTTTTTTTGTTGTTGTTGTTGTGAAACTTCTCAGATTTATGCCTCAGAGGTCTGAGTTTTACTGTCTCTTTACACCTAATTTACAGGTCCCACATCATCGCCTTCTGTTTCTTTTCCCCTGGAAAAAGCACATCTTTGTACTTGGCTTGGGTGATAACTCTCTCCTTTACATTTTCATCAGCTTCTTTAACCCCTGGCCCCCCCCACCCCCAGGTTCTAATTCTGCTGCTGTAATACTAAAATGCTTATTTTAAAGGTCTGAAATACTAATGTTTGTCTCAGATGTAACATGATTTTGTACTCCTGGCCTTTTGCTATGTCTTGTTTTAGGTGATCGGGAAACCTCCCCATGCTGTTAGTTAGAGCCAGGTATCCCCCTGTCCAAGTTACTAGCACTTCTGTTTATATTTCTCAATAATACAATATTCACTCATGACTGAACACACGCTGTGTCTCATTAAATTCGAGTACCCTTCTCATCAGGTGTGACTTCCAAGTTATTCAATAGGTTTCATTCAAACACTGCCCATTCTTAGGCAGGCCTTAGTTCGGCCCACTCAGATAGTTGCTCAGATGAGTGGTCAGTGAGACAGTGGGGAGTCACAGATTTAATTCATTAAATCACTTAAACACCAGCCCCGAGGGCCACATTTTCAGTGAACTGCTCACGCAGGGTTGGTCAGTGGAAGGGAAGTTGATTCTTGGCACAGCCATCAGGTGGCGGTTGGCTTAGAATGTTCTGAGTTCTGAGCCATCTTGGGGACCAAGCAGACCATTGGTCCCTTGGGGTGGTCATGGTCATGGGGGTGCTCACCACCAGGCAGCTGGCAGTGTGAAGCTGCTGGGGAACGCTGGCCACACATTTGAATTTGTTCATCAGAGAGGCTTTGTTTGCAGGCAAGTGCCATATTTTAGGTGAAGAATGAAAATCTAGAGACAGAAGTTTTGCTTTGTTTGAATGATATGAGCTCTTCTCTGGACTTAGTCACCTCCAGGCATCCACCTTCCTGAAGAGACCTGGGGCAGGAGGGTTGAGAAAGGGAGTGGAAAGAGCTCCTGGTCAGGGTCCAGGCCATGTTTTAGAGGCCTCAGGGGTTCAGGGACCTCTGTCCCCAGAAAACCATCTACATTCTTATCCCAGATCCATCACTCCTGAGTGCTGTGACTCTGGGCAACTCGCTTCAAATCCCTCATTACGCTTCCCTGAGCTGTCAACTCTGGGTGGCAGCCCCTGCCCCACTCATCCCTCCAGGCTGATGTGGGCATCACAGGAAATAACAGAAACTCTCATGAGCTCTAAAGCGTCGGGCCCGTGTGAAGGAGAAAGGAAATTTCATCCTCGACTGCCCTGGAGCCCCTCAAGTGCCTTCTCTATATTAACCACTGTCACGGACCTGGCTTATTCTTATTTATTTGTTTGTTTGTTTGTTTGTTTGTTTATTTTGAGACGGAGTCTCACTCTGTCGCCCAGGCTGGATTGCAGTGGTGCCATCTCAGCTCACTGCAAGCCCTGCCTCCCGGGTTCACACCATTCTCCTGCCTCAACCTCCCGAGTAGCTGGGACTACAGGTGCCCACCATCACGCCCAGCTAATTTTTTGTATTTTTAGTAGAGACAGAGTTTCACCATGTTAGCCAGGGTGGTCGCGATCTCCTGACCTCATGATCCACCCGCCTTGGCCTCCCAAAGTGCTGGGATTACAGGCGTGAGTCACCACACCTGGCCGGGCCTGGCTTATTCTTTCAGACATGTAATGATTAAACACTTTATGGCACTCAAGAAGCACCGAGTTTCTTCAGACTTTACCTCTATTTAATTACTTTTAGCCTTAGAACATAACATAGGGCTTTACGAACATTTCCACACTTGGAAGAGGGAACTGAGGCACAGAAGGTTCTATAGAACTTCTCAGTTCATGTAGCTTCCAAATAAGAACTTGAGCCCAGACCTTCGTGCACCAGTTCCCCGTGCTCTTGGTCACTCCCATCTGCTGTCTTTCTACCTTGCCTCATCTCAGTACAGGGATTTGCCTACGCAATTGGTCTTCACTGTTTTAAGTGCAATCCACAGTGCAAATTCTTCCTAACGCCCAACTCAGATTCACGAGGCTTATCTCTGCAGATGGTGACAGTGGACAATGGATCAAACATTGAACCCAGTGGTTCCCTGCATTTTTTTTTTTTTTGAGACGGAGTCTTGCTCTGTTGCCCAGGCTGGAGTGCAGTGGCAGGTTCTCAGCTCACTGCAAGCTCCGCCTCCTGGGTTCACGCCATTCTCTTGCCTCAGCCTGCCGAGTAGCTGGGACTACAGGTGCCCGCCACCACGCCTGGCTAATTTTTTGTATTTTTAGTAGAGAAGGGGTTTCACGGTGTTAGCCAGGGTGGTCTTGACCTCCTGACCTCGTGATTCCCCCACCTCGGCCTCTCAAAGTGGTGGGGTTACAGGCGTGAGCCACCGCGCCTGGCTGGTCTCCAGCCTTTTTGACACCAGGGACCAGTTTCATGGAAGGTGATTTTTCAAAGGACCAGGGTGGGGTGGAAGGATGCTTTCAGGATGATTCTTGCACATTTATTGTGCACTTTATTATTATTACATTGTAATAATTAATGAAGTAATTCTGCAACTCACCATAATGTAGAATCAATGGGAGCCCTGAGCTTGTTCTCCTGCAATTAGATAGTCCCACCTCGGGGTGATGGAAGACAGTGACCCATCATCAGGCATTAGATTCTCATAAAGTGCGTGCAGCCTGGATCCGTGGCCTGTGCAGCTCACAGTAGGGTTCGCGCTTCTATGAGACTCGAACGCCATGGCCAATCTGACAGGAGGTGGCGCTGAGGCGCTGATGCCAGTGATGGGGAGCGGCTGTAAATACAGATGCAGCTTTGCTCCCAGCTGGCTGCTCACCCCCTGCTGTGCAGCCCGGTTCCTAACAGGCCACACACTATCGATGGCCCAGGGGTCGGGGACCCCTGATTTAACCCATTTCCCATTTAGAAAAGAAAGTGCCGCTCGCTGGCTGCACAGTGTTCTCGGGGAACACACGTAATGGGTTGAACTGTGAATAAACGATTCTCATTTCTCTATGGTCTTCTGTGGCAAGATGTCAACAGCTGTCTTTATTTTCTTTTTTTTTTTTTTTTTTTTTTTTTGAGACGAAGTCTTGCTCTGTTGCCCAGGCTGGAGTGCAGTGGCCAGATCTCAGCTCACTGCAAGCTCTGCCTCCCGGGTTTACGCCATTCTCCTGCCTCAGCCTCCCGAGTAGCTGGGACTACAGGCGCCCGCCACCTCGCCCGGCTAGATTTTTGCATTTTTTAGTAGACACGGGGTTTCACCGTGTTAGCCAGGATGGTCTCGATCTCCTGACCTCGTGATCCGCCTGTCTCGGCCTCCCAAAGTGCTGGGATTACAGGCTTGAGCCACCGCGCCCGGCCCAGCTGTCTTTATTTTCATACATTTCCCAGATAATTACTCCGATGAACCGGAATCCACGCACAGATTTAGGGCACATATGCGCCATGATCCTGATTTGCCTCCTGAAGGGCAGCTATATACAGATACCGTGGAAATTCAGTTACCTTTGCAGGCATAAGGATTCCAGATTCTTCAGTGTCCCACACTTCAGACCACTCTGACATTGCTACACTCTATCTTCTTTATTTCATGTGTACAAATTGACTAGTGTAGTACTAGTCAATCACTAGTCCTGCAAATGCGGAAGATGTATTTCCACTTCAAGTTTGGTTCACTTTTAATAGTAAAGAACATCTCAGTGCAAGGTTTAGATATTTAGCTGATTGTTAGACATTAGCTAAAATGGAACCCTTCCTGATAAAATGTTGCTGCATTTTCAAACAAAATGAACATCATGTGAAACTTGTAAATTAACATAAAAATGGAAATACTGCAGAAAGTTTGCATATACTCTCACCCCTCAGTATCTTTTGTGATCACGTCTTACATGAATGTGGTGCATTTGTTATAGTGGCTGAAGCAATAGTGATATCTTCTTCTTAATGAACGTCTAGAGTTTGCAGTAAGGCTCACCAGGTGTTGTTCAGCAACAACAAAAGGGACCTCTTAGTCCCTTTCTTCTTTTCTTAGCACCCCTGACTACCATAGATCGTTTATTTTACTGCCTCTATAGATTTTCGTTCCCAAAATTCTTATAATTGGAATCATAAAGTATGCAGCCACTTAGGACTAACTGATATGACTTAGCAATACACATGCAAGATCTTCCTTTCTTTCTTTCTCTTTCTTTCTTTCTTTCTTTCTTTCTTTCTTTCCTTCCTTCCTTCCTTCCTTCCTTCCTTTTTCTTTCTTTCTTTCTTTCTTTCCTTTCTTCTTTCTTTCTTTCTTTCTTTCCTTTCTTCTTTCGAGACGGAGTCCAATCTGTCATCCATGCTGGAGTGCAGTGGCGCAATCTCGGCTCACTGCAACCTCTGCCTCGTGGATTCAAGCAATTCTCTGCCACGGCCTCCTGAGTAGGTGGGATTACAAGCATCCTCCACCACACCCGGCTAGTTTTTGTATTTTTAGTAGAGATGGGGTTTCACCATCTTGGCCAGACTGGTCTTGAACTCCTGACCTCGTGATCTACACGCCTCAGCCTCCCAAAGTGCTGGGATTACAGGCGTGAGCCACTGTGCCTGGCCAACATGCCAGATTTTTCATATCTTTTTGTAGCTTGACTGCTTACTAATTTTTAATCAATGAATCATATTCCATTGGGTTCATGTAACAATGTGGGTTGATGCACTCACCGCCTGAAGAGCATCTCAGCTGCTTCCAGTTCAGGTGATTACGAATATAGCTGCCCTCATTCTCGTGCAGATTTTGCAATGGGCATAATTTTAAAATGTAACTGGGTAAATGTTTAGAATTTTAATCAGTTGTTTATATAGTAAGACTATGTTTTCCCTTGTAAGAATTAGGGAAAATTCAGCAAAATCACCTGTGCTTTTTATTTTTTTTTTGAGACGGAGTCTTGCTTCGTCGCCCAGGCTGGAGTGCGGTGGCACGATCTCGGCTTACTGCAAGCTCCGCCTCCTGGGTTCACGCCATTTTCCTGCCTCAGCCTCCCGAGTAGCTGAGACTACAGGTGCCTGCCACCACACTTGGCTAATTTTTTTTGTATTTTTAGTAGAGATGGGGTTTCACTGCGTTAGCCAGGATGGTCTCGATCTCCTGACCTCGTGATTCGCACGCCTCCTCCTCCCAAAGTGCTGGGATTACAGGCGTGAGCCACCGCGCCCGGCCCACCTGTGCATTTCTTAAGAAGTTCTTATTGATTCAATTTCTATAATAGATATAACCCTACTCAGATGATCTGAGTTTCCTTTGGGTACTTACGATATAGTTTCTGCCTTTGAAGGAATTTGTTATTTTTACCTAAGTTGTCAAATTTGTGAGCATAGAGTTATTCTAAGTATTCTTTTATTATCTGCCTGATATTAATGGGATCAGCAGGAATGATTCTTCCTTTTACTTATACTATTTATAAATTGTGTCTCCTAGCTTTTCTTGTTGGTTAGCCTGGCTGGAGGTTTATCAAATCTATTTATCTTCCCTACGAAGCAGCCCTTGGTTTTGTTTATTTTATCATATCTATTATAATGATTTCTGCAAATAATTTTTTGTTCTATTTTTCTGTCTGGTTTACATTACACTGTATTTTTTTTCTCTAGCTTCCTAAGGTGGAAGGTAAGAAAACTGAATTAAGATGGTTTTTAGTTTTGTTGGTTCATTTGTTTAAGACAAAGTCTTGCTCTGTTGCCAAGGCTGGAGTGCAGCAGTGCGATCTTGGTTCACTGTGACCTCCACCTCCCAGATTCAAGTGATTCTCCTCTCTCAGCCTCCTAGAATCTGCGATTACAGGTGCCTGCCACCATGCCTGGCTAATTTTTATATTTTTATTAGGGATGGGGTTTCACCATATTGGTCAGGCTTGTCTTAAACTCCTGACCTAAGGTGATCCACGCACCTCGGCCTCCCAAAGTGCTGGGATTACAGGTGTGAGCCACCGCACCTGGCCTGTTTTTAGTTATCTATACAGCATTGTGAATAGAACTAATGCCCTGAATTCTGCACTTAATAATGAAAATAACACATATTGTGTATTTTTCACCACAATAACGCTTTTAAATCCAATAATAGAGATCATAAGTGCAGAAGGAGCATATGTAGATTCAGGAATGTTAAACATAGTACCTTTTTTTAAAATAAAGGATATTTACCAGGCCTCTTTCTGTGACGAGACCCTGTCCTGGAGTGATGTCCTGCATTTGTGTGCTGCCTGTGTGAACACTGCATACTTCACAGTGATGAGGGTGGCTTAGCCACAGACCCGAGACTCTGTCTCCCAGGGCTCTCCTGATGGTGTCCTTTGCCTCCTTCACCACCAAGGAGGGTGGCCCAGCAGCAGCACAGCCTGTGCTCTCACCCACCTCCTCCACACACGCCAGCCCTGTGTGCCCAGCACCCAAGGCTGCCAGTGGTCCTTCAGCAGCTCCCACGGCTGACAGTGACTCTGTTTCCTAGACTACTACCAGGAGTGGCAGTGGCCCTCGGTGACTTCCTGGGACCTGATCCGGGCAGCACACTCGGTAAAGTATTCTATCTTTGTCTGAGATGTGAATTTCATTTATTTTGGTTGCTTTCTATTTTCTCTGAATTAAGATATGTAAATCTTACCACGTACTTTACGGATGAGCCACAGAATTTCTTGGTGGGCAGAGGTATGTGAGAGCCCATTCACTGCCAACTTGGAACTCGTTCCAGATGGCACTCACAGATGACAGCGTTAGTGATACCCTGCATGGCAGAGAGCATTTTCCTCAGGAGAAATGCATTCTTGAAAATAGCGGTGACTTTGCAACCAAAAATCATTTTGGAAATCTCATGCAATACTCTTACACATTTCCACAAGTGTCTTCTAGGCTTTATTTGGGGGCCATTGACTCGAGCACTATCTCCCAACTGGTTTTCTTTGTTTTTTGAGACAGAGTCTTGCTTTGTCTCCCAGGCTGGAGTGCAGTGGCCGGATCTCGGCTCACTGCAAGCTCCGTCTTCCGGGTTTATGCCATTCTCCTGCCTCAGCCTCCCGTGTAGCTGGGACTACAGGCACCCACCACCTCGCCTGGCTAGTTTTTTTGTATTTTTAGTAGAGACGGGGTTTCACCATATTAGCCAGGATGGTCTCGATCTCCTGACCTCGTGATCCGCCCATCTTGGCCTCCCAAAGTGCTGGGATTACATGCTTGAGCCACCGCGCCCGGCCTCTTTTTTTTTTTTCTGAGATGGATTCTCACTCTGTCGCCCAGGCTGGAGTGCAGTGGCGCGATCTCACCACACTGCAAGCTTTGCCTCCCAGGTTCACGCCATTCTCCTGCCTCAGCCTCCTGAGTAGCTGGGACTACTGGCACCCACCACCACGCCCGGCTAATTTTTTTGTGTTTTTAGTAGAAACGGGGTTTCACCATGTTAGCCAGGATGGTCTCGATCTCCTGACCTTGTGATCTGCCCATGTCAGCCTCCCAAAGTGCTGGGATTACAGGCATGAGCCACCATGCCCGGACTCCCAACCAGTTTTCTAACGTCACCAAGTGAAGAAAAGACCCAAGAACACAGGACACAGCATGGTCTGACACTCACAGTGTTTTCCTTTCTCTCTGCAGACG
Source organism: Trachypithecus francoisi (assembly GCF_009764315.1). NCBI lineage: Eukaryota > Metazoa > Chordata > Mammalia > Primates > Cercopithecidae > Trachypithecus > Trachypithecus francoisi. The sequence goes on along the minus strand of NW_022681465.1, from coordinate 110,096,991 downwards.
TGCTCAGCGATTCGGGAACACAGTATGTACTCTGGGATCTCCCATTTGATAAGGAAAAATCCTGGCTTTGAGAAAGGTGACACTTTCCTCACTACTTTTGCTGGAGAACCACCCTGGTTTGAGCTTCCTGCTGGAAATGAGGTTTGGGCAGTTTGGTGTACAAAAATGAAGAGTTTAGTTAACAACTGTGGCCATTCACTGTAGTTCCCAGAAGCAGTGATGTCATTTAAATAGGAATAGGGTGCATCGGGGTGGAGAGGTATGGAGGAGAGAGTCTGTGTGGAGTGATGGTGAACACCTTTGGGAGTGTGTGTGCATTTCTCTAGAAAGCATGTTCCCCTGTGCAAAGCATGACCCAAGGATCAATGTTCTAGAAACAAAATTCCATCCCCACATCAGTCAACACTTCATCCTTCACCACAGCTGTACCGCTAGGCTAGTTTAACACCCCCCGTCCTGAGATTGGACACGGTGGAGAGATGAATTTCCCAAGCTCTCAATTTCCTGAATGGAAAAAGCAAATGTGAACTCAGGAAGGGGTGAAAGGTTGACGTGACAGACTGCTGCTCCGCAGTCGTCACGTGGCCCTGGTATAACTCATCACCACAGCAGGGAGTTCCAGCATGTGTGTGTGCATGTGGAGCCCTGGCCGGTCTCCAGCCTTTTTGACACCAGGGAGCAGTTTCATGGAAGATGATTTTTCAAAGGACCAGGGTGGGGTGGAAGGATGCTTTCAGGATGATTCTTGCACATTTATTGTGCACTTTATTATTATTACATTGTAATAATTAATGAAGTAATTCTGCAACTCACCATAATGTAGAATCAATGGGAGCCCTGAGCTTGTTCTCCTGCAATTAGATAGTCCCACCTCGGGGTGATGGAAGACAGTGACCCATCATCAGGCATTAGATTCTCATAAAGTGCGTGCAGCCTGGATCCGTGGCCTGTGCAGCTCACAGTAGGGTTCGCACTTCTATGAGACTCGAACGCCATGGCCAATCTGACAGGAGGTGGCGCTGAGGCGCTGATGCCAGTGATGGGGAGCGGCTGTAAATACAGATGCAGCTTTGCTCCCAGCTGGCTGCTCACCCCCTGCTGTGCAGCCCGGTTCCTAACAGGCCACACACTATCGATGGCCCAGGGGTCGGGGACCCCTGATTTAACCCATTTCCCATTTAGAAAAGAAAGTGCCGCTCGCTGGCTGCACAGTGTTCTCGGGGAACACACGTAATGGGTTGAACTGTGAATAAACGATTCCTCATTTCTCTATGGTCTTCTGTGGCAAGATATCAACAGCTGTCTTTATTTTCATACATTTCCCAGATAATTACTCCGATGAACTGAAATCCACCCACAGATTTAGGGTGCATATGCGCCACCCCTTCAACATGGCCTTCCCTGCCTGGGCACAGTTACGGAGTGTGAGGGCTGGGAAAGCGTGTGGGAAGTCAGAAGCTCCTCCCTCACTGCAGGGAGGAAGTGATCCAGGCTGCGGAGAAGGCTTGAGATAAGCACACCTGAGCCTGTGGGGTTGGCTCCCCAGCCTGAGGACACCAGGGCCCGAATGCCCCCTCCACTCTAACTCTCCCCTTTCCTTCCCATGGCCGCCCTGTCACCGCTGCTCCTCCGGACACCCTGAAGCTTCTGGAGCAGATATGGAAGAGCCCAAGTGTGCAGACGGCCGTCGGCATGTAATTGATCTCCTTCCTCCTCTCTCTCAGCCTCTGACTCACAAGCTCCTCCTCTAGCTCTGGCTCTCTCCCTCTTCTGCTCTCTTATCATCATCCTCCTGAAGGACCTGGTCTCGTCGTGGCAGTCCATGTCCTGGTCTTCAGTGTCTATAAAGTCCCTCTGCAGCCCTCCTGCCCACTGCCTTGGCTTTGCCTCGATTCCCGGTCTCCAGGCTGTAGCATTGAATCCTGTTGAGCAACCCCCCACAGGGTTTAGGCAGGGAGCCAGGCTGAGGTCAGAAGAGTTGGCCCCACCCTGCAGGAAGGGTTCCCAGTGACATCTGGGTCTGCTCTGGCCGCCCTCCGTCCCCCGCCCTGGGGCTTTTGCGGCCCTGGGGTCTCTGGACATGCGCAGTTGTTTTCTTCCTCCCAGATACCAACAAGTGCTCTCCCAGCACCTGCAGAAAAAGCAAGAGACAACCCTGAACAGGCAGAAGAAATGTGAGTGTGCAGGGGCGGCATGACCAGGGGAAGGCGGACAATGCCTGTGTGCCCGTGGCTGCCCTCACTCTCTTGTGCCATCAGAAAACCTAGTGAGCTCAAGGAGGATGAGGATGCTGAAGAGCCTGACCCGACCAGTTGTGGCCTTTCTATTTCGTGGTGGAAATCCCTAAAGGCAAGTGAAGGATGCCCTGAGAACATCCTCCAGGCAACAGACACCCTCTCCATAGCAGCCCCTGAGCCCACTGGGCTGAGCCCTCCATAGGCTGCTTTAATGAGGGAGGGGCTGAGGTGCCGGTCAGGCTACCACATGCAGGATTCCGAGGGCCATGCACCACGTTCTTGTCTGCAGTGCCACTTAAGCTCATTTGAGGGGACCCAGTCCTGCCTCCATGTCCCCAGAAGACAACCGGGAGGGAGCATCACCGGTTCAGCATGAGCAGCCACTGGGGTTGATCACGAATCCCCCTGTTTCATGCCTCCTGGGAAAGGTGTGAGAGGGAGGGAGGCAGCCCCAGGTTTCTTGCCACACAAGCAGCCCACCCAGCCCAGCATTGCACACCTGCGGGCACTCAGTAGGGCCTGGCATCAAGAAGGGGAAGGGCCAGGATCCAAGACCCGCTGGGATGTGCCCAGTCCCCGGGACCCCTCAGCCTCCGTGGAGCCCTCGGTGCCTGGATCTCCATGCAGCTCTCCTGTCTGGATGGCGCAGCTCTTCTGTCTGGATGGCATGGAGGGTCTGGGTGGAGGGGCGGGTCACCACCCCACCCTGTGTCATCAGACCTCCTGCTCCTCCCAGGGCCCGGGGGCATGAGACTCTGCCTGTTGATCCTTGAACCTCCCCCCTCCCTCTTTGTGTTTCAGTATCTGGAGGTCCAGCCCCCTGAAGGCGCCCGTGTGCATGCCCGGGCTCAGTGCCTCCTGCAGGACATTTATAGACACTCTGGCACAGACAACTCCTCAGCAGAGAGCAGCACACAGGCCTCAGTGCCCTGTGGATAGACTCTGGGGAGGCCAGGGGCCCAAGGCCACCTTCCAGGGCCCGAGGAGCCCTCTGAGACGAGACCTGCACACCCACCCCAGGGAGCCCCCCTCCCTCCGCCTCTGTGCCCCGCAGTGACCCTCGGACCTCTGTGTGTGAACCTGCGGAAGGGCCGAACCTCGGTAGATTTCCCTAGTCCTCTGGATCGTGTGAGCATTGGAGATAAACCTTCCTCTGCAGTTTAATATACTTTAATTTAAAAATATTCTTACTTTCACATGTTTATTTTTAAGACACAAGCTGTCATTGCGTCATCATAGTTTCCATGTTTTGCTCAAGTAATTTTCCAATTGTTTTATTAGTTTTTTTGGATCTTTGGCCACTCATTTTGGAGTTTTTGTCATTTTGACAGATGTTCTTTTATGCTTTGCATGGTTTTCATAAAAACCAAAGTAAAAGTCATTAAGAAATCCATAGGTGGGTTCTAGGGAGGAAATGACGTTGGAAGGACTCAAGAAGGGAGGGCAAGTGAGCTCAGGTCAGGTCAGGAGGCAGGAGCCCTGAGAGGCTGCGTGGACGCACAGCCTGCCCTGGGTGCTGTGTCCTGTTCCAGATGGGCTATTTCACTTGCTGAGGCGGCCTGGGGCCAGAAAGCTGTTCTCCCTGCTCCTTCCTGCACCTGCTGACCGTCACTCTTTGCCTTCCTAGATTCCACCGAGGATCTGGAGGTGGAACATTCGAAGAAGAAAAAACCTCCATGGAAAGTGAAGGTCAGACCCCCTGCATTTGTCTGAGGAATACAGTTGCTTTCCTAGCTTTATCTTTCTGAGTGAGCCTAAGAGATGAGAATCCGACCTTATTTATCATAGGTGACTTACACAGTGTCCTTGGTGGGGAGAATTTAGCGGGAGAGGCTGTTCCCCACTGAGGCTTGATTGTAAACAGCAGGAAAATATGACAGCACCAGCCACGCACTGTGTGGCCGTGAGCTTCTTCCTTAGCTGCTTGATTGTCTTCTTAGAACACAATTACTTAATTACCAAGCAACATGGACTTAGAGGAAACATCCTCCAAGAAAAACTTGTGTCTTTAGCATGAGTCGGTTTGTCCTGTTCTTTCGTGTTCCTAGGGCTTGAGCATTGTTTGCCATCTGGTTTTCTAATGTCACCAAAGGAGGAAAAGGCCTGTGCACGCAGCACACAGCATGGTCTGGCGCTCACAGCAATATGTTTTCTGTGATTACAGGAGGCCTGGAGAGAGCAGGAGAGTGGTATGTATGGGGGAATCCCTCCCGTGTGCATGAGGAATCCAGGTGATGAGGAATGTGCCACTGTCGCGCTGGCTCTCCTGCAGACAGGCAGCTGGAGTTGAGCTTCCTGTTGTGACTGAGGACGACCCAGGCTGTGGTGGGAGAAGTGGTTGCTCTGGTGAAGGACCTGTGGGCACATTCTGCAGTCCCTGAGAGGAACTGCATTCTCTGCGTGTGGGGTGGGTTTGTGTGCACGGGACTGGCGTGTGTCTGTGTGAGTGTGTGTAGTGTGAGGCCGACTGTGCCTGGGTGTGTGTGTGTTTCCCTAACACATGTCTCCCCCGTATTAGCGTCACATTCTTAGCATAAAAATGCCATCACTCTTGCAGCCTGATGAGAGGCACAGGCAATTATTAGTGAAAATGTAAGCTTACGATGTGTGTAGTTTATTGCATGTAAAGAGCACTTCAATTAAGCCAAAGGAAATCCTGTCAACACCCAGCAAATGTTCATTGGGTACTAATAGAACAAAACTGTCTTAGGATCCCTACTAATTCACTTTTATTTTTCAATGGGAATCCCCTTCCAAACCTCATTTTTCAATAAACCTCACCTGGTAACAGGCCTTTCCATTTCCCCCTGTCATAGGAGTGGTCGTGTCACCTCACTGTTGCCACTTCCCTCCTTCACAAGCCTTTTCTACTGAAGTCGTCAGAACTCATCCCCCACCACCCGTCTTCAGCATGGGGAGTGGGCGGGGCTTCTTTCTTTGCAGGGAGACCCTGGGCAGCCCCATGCTATGACCAGTTTTGGTAGGAGACTGAGAAAAGAGGAGCCTGCAGGCAGGGTTGGGGTAAAATCACTTGACTGTCCTCACTGCAGCGTCATATTGACCATCAGATAATGTGGCCCAGAACAGGTAATGCCGGGGTCATGTAGCGGCTCAGCCTGCAGCACTCAGCCTAGTCATGGTTTCTGTGTGTTCGGCTCAGGAAACACAGCAACAGGGCAAGGGAACCAAAAGGTTTGCCCGTGGCTCTGAGTGGCAGGGTGAGCACCTGCCTTCCTCCTCGCCAGCCAGAGGGTGGCTCGTGAACTGCAGGTGGGGAAAGACAAACAGCTGTGGGACAGCAGAGGCTCCGTGGTGCTCCCGTTGCCCCCACTGTTGACAAAGGTTCTTCTTTGCCTCTGAAGGCCTGTGCAAAAAACAAGTCAAGGTGGTTGGTTTCAGTCCATATGAATCTAAAATGAGCCAAACTATGGTTTGAGTTCTTTGGAGTGTGCACTTGGTAGAAACTTCTTTGGGTTTATGGATCTCCATGCAGCTCTTCTGTCTGGATGGCATGGAGGGTCTGGGTGGAGGGGCGGGTCACCACCCCACCCTGTGTCATCAGACCTCCTGCTCCTCCCAGGGCCCGGGGGCATGAGACTCTGCCTGTTGATCCTTGAACCTCCCCCCTCCCTCTTTGTGTTTCAGTATCTGGAGGTCCAGCCCCCTGAAGGCGCCCGTGTGCATGCCTGGGCTCAGTGCCTCAGTGCAGATAATTATGCCAGCGAAGCAAAATCTACCCATAGATTTAGGGTGCATATGCGCCACCCCTTCAACATGGCCTTCCCTGCCTGGGCACAGTTACGGAGTGTGAGGGCTGGGAAAGCGTGTGGGAAGTCAGAAGCTCCTCCCTCACTGCAGGGAGGAAGTGATCCAGGCTGCGGAGAAGGCTTGAGATAAGCACACCTGAGCCTGTGGGGTTGGCTCCCCAGCCTGAGGACACCAGGGCCCGAATGCCCCCTCCACTCTAACTCTCCCCTTTCCTTCCCATGGCCGCCCTGTCACCGCTGCTCCTCCGGACACCCTGAAGCTTCTGGAGCAGATATGGAAGAGCCCAAGTGTGCAGACGGCCGTCGGCATGTAATTGATCTCCTTCCTCCTCTCTCTCAGCCTCTGACTCACAAGCTCCTCCTCTAGCTCTGGCTCTCTCCCTCTTCTGCTCTCTTATCATCATCCTCCTGAAGGACCTGGTCTCGTCGTGGCAGTCCATGTCCTGGTCTTCAGTGTCTATAAAGTCCCTCTGCAGCCCTCCTGCCCACTGCCTTGGCTTTGCCTCGATTCCCGGTCTCCAGGCTGTAGCATTGAATCCTGTTGAGCAACCCCCCACAGGGTTTAGGCAGGGAGCCAGGCTGAGGTCAGAAGAGTTGGCCCCACCCTGCAGGAAGGGTTCCCAGTGACATCTGGGTCTGCTCTGGCCGCCCTCCGTCCCCCGCCCTGGGGCTTTTGCGGCCCTGGGGTCTCTGGACATGCGCAGTTGTTTTCTTCCTCCCAGATACCAACAAGTGCTCTCCCAGCACCTGCAGAAAAAGCAAGAGACAAACCCTGAACAGGCAGAAGAAATGTGAGTGTGCAGGGGCGGCATGACCAGGGGAAGGCGGACAATGCCTGTGTGCCCGTGGCTGCCCTCACTCTCTTGTGCCATCAGAAAACCTAGTGAGCTCAAGGAGGATGAGGATGCTGAAGAGCCTGACCCGACCAGTTGTGGCCTTTCTATTTCGTGGTGGAAATCCCTAAAGGCAAGTGAAGGATGCCCTGAGAACATCCTCCAGGCAACAGACACCCTCTCCATAGCAGCCCCTGAGCCCACTGGGCTGAGCCCTCCATAGGCTGCTTTAATGAGGGAGGGGCTGAGGTGCCGGTCAGGCTACCACATGCAGGATTCCGAGGGCCATGCACCACGTTCTTGTCTGCAGTGCCACTTAAGCTCATTTGAGGGGACCCAGTCCTGCCTCCATGTCCCCAGAAGACAACCGGGAGGGAGCATCACCGGTTCAGCATGAGCAGCCACTGGGGTTGATCACGAATCCCCCTGTTTCATGCCTCCTGGGAAAGGTGTGAGAGGGAGGGAGGCAGCCCCAGGTTCTTGCCACACAAGCAGCCCACCCAGCCCAGCATTGCACACCTGCGGGCACTCAGTAGGGCCTGGCATCAAGAAGGGGAAGGGCCAGGATCCAAGACCCGCTGGGATGTGCCCAGTCCCCGGGACCCCTCAGCCTCCGTGGAGCCCTCGGTGCCTGGATCTCCGTGCAGCTCTCCTGTCTGGATGGCGCAGCTCTTCTGTCTGGATGGCATGGAGGGTCTGGGTGGAGGGGCAGGTCACCACCCCACCCTGTGTCATCAGACCTCCTGCTCCTCCCAGGGCCCGGGGGCATGAGACTCTGCCTGTTGATCCTTGAACCTCCCCCCTCCCTCTTTGTGTTTCAGTATCTGGAGGTCCAGCCCCCTGAAGGCGCCCGTGTGCATGCCCGGGCTCAGTGCCTCCTGCAGGACATTTATAGACACTCTGGCACAGACAACCTCCTCAGCAGAGAGCAGCACACAGGCCTCAGTGCCCTGTGGATAGACTCTGGGGAGGCCAGGGGCCCAAGGCCACCTTCCAGGGCCCGAGGAGCCCTCTGAGACGAGACCTGCACACCCACCCCAGGGAGCCCCCCTCCCTCCGCCTCTGTGCCCCGCAGTGACCCTCGGACCTCTGTGTGTGAACCTGCGGAAGGGCCGAACCTCGGTAGATTTCCCTAGTCCTCTGGATCGTGTGAGCATTGGAGATAAACCTTCCTCTGCAGTTTAATATACTTTAATTTAAAAAATATTCTTACTTTCACATGTTTATTTTTAAGACACAAGCTGTCATTGCGTCATCATAGTTTCCATGTTTTGCTCAAGTAATTTTCCAATTGTTTCATTAGTTTTTTTGGATCTTTGGCCACTCGTTTTGGAGTTTTTGTCATTTTGACAGATATTCTTTTATGCTTTGCATGGTTTTCATAAAAACCAAAGTAAAAGTCATTAAGAAATCCATAGGTGGGTTCTAGGGAGGAAATGACGTTGGAAGGACTCAAGAAGGGAGGGCAAGTGAGCTCAGGTCAGGTCAGGAGGCAGGAGCCCTGAGAGGCTGCGTGGACGCACAGCCTGCCCTGGGTGCTGTGTCCTGTTCCAGATGGGCTATTTCACTTGCTGAGGCGGCCTGGGGCCAGAAAGCTGTTCTTCCCTGCTCCTTCCTGCACCTGCTGACCGTCACTCTTTGCCTTCCTAGATTCCACCGAGGATCTGGAGGTGGAACATTCGAAGAAGAAAAAACCTCCATGGAAAGTGAAGGTCAGACCCCCTGCATTTGTCTGAGGAATACAGTTGCTTTCCTAGCTTTATCTTTCTGAGTGAGCCTAAGAGATGAGAATCTGACCTTATTTATCATAGGTGACTTACACAGTGTCCTTGGTGGGGAGAATTTAGCGGGAGAGGCTGTTCCCCACTGAGGCTTGATTTTAAACAGCAGGAAAATATGACAGCACCAGCCACGCACTGTGTGGCCGTGAGCTTCTTCCTTAGCTGCTTGATTGTCTTCTTAGAACACAATTACTTAATTACCAAGCAACATGGACTTAGAGGAAACATCCTCCAAGAAAAACTTGTGTCTTTAGCATGAGTCGGTTTGTCCTGTTCTTTCGTGTTCCTAGGGCTTGAGCACTGTTTGCCATCTGGTTTTCTAATGTCACCAAAGGAGGAAAAGGCCTGTGCACGCAGCACACAGCATGGTCTGGCGCTCACAGCAATATGTTTTCTGTGATTACAGGAGGCCTGGAGAGAGCAGGAGAGTGGTATGTATGGGGGAATCCCTCCCGTGTGCATGAGGAATCCAGGTGATGAGGAATGTGCCACTGTCGCGCTGGCTCTCCTGCAGACAGGCAGCTGGAGTTGAGCTTCCTGTTGTGACTGAGGACGACCCAGGCTGTGGTGGGAGAAGTGGTTGCTCTGGTGAAGGACCTGTGGGCACATTCTGCAGTCCCTGAGAGGAACTGCATTCTCTGCGTGTGGGGTGGGTTTGTGTGCACGGGACTGGCGTGTGTCTGTGTGAGTGTGTGTAGTGTGAGGCCGACTGTGCCTGGGTGTGTGTGTGTTTCCCTAACACATGTCTCCCCCGTATTAGCGTCACATTCTTAGCATAAAAATGCCATCACTCTTGCAGCCTGATGAGAGGCACAGGCAATTATTAGTGAAAATGTAAGCTTACGATGTGTGTAGTTTATTGCATGTAAAGAGCACTTCAATTAAGCCAAAGGAAATCCTGTCAACACCCAGCAAATGTTCATTGGGTACTAATAGAACAAAACTGTCTTAGGATCCCTACTAATTCACTTTTATTTTTCAATGGGAATCCCCTTCCAAACCTCATTTTTCAATAAACCTCACCTGGTAACAGGCCTTTCCATTTCCCCCTGTCATAGGAGTGGTCGTGTCACCTCACTGTTGCCACTTCCCTCCTTCACAAGCCTTTTCTACTGAAGTCGTCAGAACTCATCCCCCACCACCCGTCTTCAGCATGGGGAGTGGGCGGGGCTTCTTTCTTTGCAGGGAGACCTGGGCAGCCCCATGCTATGACCAGTTTTGGTAGGAGACTGAGAAAAGAGGAGCCTGCAGGCAGGGTTGGGGTAAAATCACTTGACTGTCCTCACTGCAGCGTCATATTGACCATCAGATAATGTGGCCCAGAACAGGTAATGCCGGGGTCATGTAGCGGCTCAGCCTGCAGCACTCAGCCTAGTCATGGTTTCTGTGTGTTCGGCTCAGGAAACACAGCAACAGGGCAAGGGAACCAAAAGGTTTGCCCGTGGCTCTGAGTGGCAGGGTGAGCACTTGCCTTCCTCCTCGCCAGCCAGAGGGTGGCTCGTGAACTGCAGGTGGGGAAAGACAAACAGCTGTGGGACAGCAGAGGCTCCGTGGTGCTCCCGTTGCCCCCACTGTTGACAAAGGTTCTTCTTTGCCTCTGAAGGCCTGTGCAAAAAACAAGTCAAGGTGGTTGGTTTCAGTCCATATGAATCTAAAATGAGCCAAACTATGGTTTGAGTTTCTTTGGAGTGTGCACTTGGTAGAAACTTCTTTGGGTTTATGGATCTCCATGCAGCTCTTCTGTCTGGATGGCATGGAGGGTCTGGGTGGAGGGGCGGGTCACCACCCCACCCTGTGTCATCAGACCTCCTGCTCCTCCCAGGGCCCGGGGGCATGAGACTCTGCCTGTTGATCCTTGAACCTCCCCCCTCCCTCTTTGTGTTTCAGTATCTGGAGGTCCAGCCCCCTGAAGGCGCCCGTGTGCATGCCAGGGCTCAGTGCCTCCTGCAGGACATTTATAGACACTCTGGCACACACAACACCCTCAGCAGAGAGCAGGACACAGGCCTCAGTGCCCTGTGGATAGATTCTGGGGAGGCCAGGGGCCCAAGGCCACCTTCCAGGGCCCGAGGAGCCCTCTGAGACGAGACCTGCACACCCACCCCAGGGAGCCCCCCTCCCTCCGCCTCTGTGCCCCGCAGTGACCCTCGGACCTCTGTGTGTGAACCTGCGGAAGGGCCGAACCTCGGTAGATTTCCCTAGTCCTCTGGATCGTGTGAGCATTGGAGATAAACCTTCCTCTGCAGTTTAATATACTTTAATTTAAAAAATATTCTTACTTTCACATGTTTATTTTTAAGACACAAGCTGTCATTGCATCATCATAGTTTCCATGTTTTGCTCAAGTAATTTTCCAATTGTTTCATTAGTTTTTTTGGATCTTTGGCCACTCGTTTTGGAGTTTTTGTCATTTTGACAGATGTTCTTTTATGCTTTGCATGGTTTTCTTAATGAGACATTTCTTAATGACTTTTACCTTAGTTTTAAGAAATCCATAGTACAGTAAGTTCCATTCAGACACAGTATTTTTTATGTTTTTACATAGTTTATATTCTGTTCATATTTTCACATATAGAAGTAGTAATGGCTGGGCACAGTGGCTCCAGCGCTGACTTATAATCCCAGCACTTAGATTGTTGTGCTTGATGCTGGAAAACATTTTGAAGACAAGACTCCAAACAGTGACGTAGGCCACACTAGCTGATTAGAAAATGAGAAACTTGCATTATTGACAGGCTTGGAAGATTCTTGTGGTCCTGTAGTCACCCCCATTTCCCTGGTCTTCACCTTGCCACTCCACTTTATTCTCATTTTCTGTTGCAGTAGCTATAATGCCACAACGTTTTGGGTTTTCCCCCTTTTCTTCCTTCCTGTTGGCACTCAAATGACCACTCCTATTAAGTGATGGAATTCTAGAATTTTTTTCTGTATATTAAACCTGATACAGTTTCACTCAGTTTATCATCGTCAGGGTGCAAAGTAGTCACCTAGAGGTGCCACTCAGTACATAGCACTGTGTTTAGAAATTTAGGCAGCCATGAAGTATTTAGCCTCTGCTCTCTGAGACTTCAGGCAGAGCAGATACAGAGCTGAATGTGAGGTTGGGTTACTTACATCCAGCAGTACCAGAACGTGCCTGGGAATCATGGGGGTGAGAAATTAACCTTGATTGGGGCAGGTATCTCTGATGCTTTCTGGAAGGAGGATGGGGTCTGTGCCAGGCCTTGGATGTGGGAGGAGGAGGAGCTGTCAGGAAGCAGCAGTGGCTTTAGCAATGGCACTGTTGTGAGGAACGTGGGCTATGTTTGGAGGACAGCCAGGGGTTTTGTGTGGCAGGTTTACAGCACCTGTAGGAGGCTGCACTGGTAAATAAGCCCAGAAAAGTCGGCTGGGGCCAAGTTATGCAGGACTTTGAAGGTCAGTCTGATGAGTTGAGTGGGATAAATAGAAACTATAAGTAGCACCAACTCCATTGAGGACAGGTTTTGCTGCCAAAGGATTTTTCAGACTTTGTAGGATTGTGTAATTGTGGATAAAGAATTACTGACCTGAATGTATTTGATCTTTGATTGTTTTAGTATGCTAGATTCTTGGAGGTGAAATTGCTAAGTCAAGGTGATGACTGTTGTTGAGACTTAATTGCAAAATTAACCGCTAAAAAGGCAGTGGCAGCTTAGAAGACCATGACTGATTGAGAGTTCTTGTTTTATCTTGACCTTGCAGAGCTGGGTGTTACAATGTCGAAAACCCCTGCAGTGTCCTCTTTCTCGCCCTCCTTGCCCCTTGCTCTCCCTCCCTCACCCCTGCCCTCCTTCCCTCCCTCCCTCTCTCCCTCCCTCCCTCTCTTTCTTGGTTCTTCCCTTTCTTCCTTTCACTTCTCCTATGACAGGCTCTCATTTTCTGAAGAGCCTGCTGTTCTCTTCCCATTTATTTATGATGCCATATTGATCACATTCTTTTTTTTTTTTTGAGACAGAGTCTCACTTTGTCATTGAGGCTGGAGTGCAGTGGCATGATCTCGGCTCCCTGCCACCTCGGCCTCCCGGGTTCAAGTGGTTTTCCTGCTTCAGCCTCCTGGGTAGCTGGGATTACAGGCATATGCCACCATGCCTGGCTAGTTTTTATATTTTTAGTACAGACAGAGTTTCACCACGTTGGCCAAGCTGGTCTTGAACTCTTGACCTCAGGTGATCCACCCACCTTGGTTTCCCAAAGTGTTGGGCTTACAGGCATGAGCCACTGTGCCCAGCCACATCCTAACTTTTGATAACATGCCACAATCTTTCTTTCCTGTTCTCTCAAAGAGGTTAAATACTATTTTCATAATGAGTTATAATTGAGAAGTTTTCTCATGTCAAATATAAAAACAAAATTGTATAGTTCATCGACTCACTTACGTTTTACCAGCCGTTTTTATTACAAATTATTGTTTAGTCAACACTTTAAAGTGTGTCCTAAATTTTCCTAAGCTTTATTAATAGATGATGATATTGATGATGAAATGTTTGATGATCACCATTTAAAGGATTATTTTGAACTGGCAATTCCAGGAGGGATGGAATTAAACATATGAAGATCTAGAAGGACTGGAGCCTCCAGAAAAAGATTGGACATTACCTGCAAGTGCTCCTAGTCAGGAATGTTCCAGTCTTTGTGGCTTTTCTGAAATTTGACATTAGAAAATCACTATTGTTCTCATTGGATGTTCACATGAAATTTAAGCCTCTGGTTTTCTTTGGACTCCATTTTTTCCAGGTATGAATTGATGAGGAATGCCTGCCTTTTCTTCCTTCTTCCTACCTCTCCCTCAACCTACAGAAAATTCAAAGGCTAACACAATGGAGATTTACATATTCTTCATGCAGATTCACCAGCTGCTAGTGTTTGCCACCTTTGCATTTTTTCTGTCTTCATACTTTCTTCCCTGAATCACTTGAAAGTAAATTGCAGAGAACATGACATTTTGCCACAACACTTCAGCATCTATCTCTTGTGAATCAGGACATCTTTCTCCATAATCACAGTTCTGTTATCTAACTTTGATATAATAATTTAAATTAATGTACCATCTACATTGAAATTTACGTGATTATCTCCCAAATGTCCTTTATTTTTATTGTTTTAGGGCCACAGTTTAATGAGAGATTAACCTCACCTTTGGTTGTCATATTTCTGTGTTCTCTTTTAATTTGGAGTCTTTCTTTCACGACGTGAAACATTTTGTAAAATCTAGGCTCTTTGGTTTTCAGAGTGACTCGCAATCTAGATACATCTGATTGCTCCCCTGCCTTGACTAGATTGGATTAAACCTTTTTGCCAGAATACACATTAAACAGTTTCCTCATGAGTGGATTCAGATTAAACATGGGCAGCGTGGTGTACTTCTCGTTGCCTCACACCAGGAGACGTTTGAGTCTGTCTGTCCCGTGATTTGTGATGCTGTATTTGGTAATTTTGGCTAAGGTGGAGTCGGCTAGACATCTCTTTGTGAAGGTAGCCTTTCCCCTTTGTTATCAGTCAGTCATCTGGGATGAGACATCAAAGCCCTGTGAACATCCTGTTCCCTGACAACCCTTCAGAGCTGGGTTCAGTGCCACTGCTGAAGCCTCTGGGAAACATTGATTACACTCACGTGACGGTGGGAATTTCTCAAATTCCTTCTACATTGACTGCCTGCGTTATTCAGTGAAGCAGACATTGCCTGTTCCCTACAGTTTCCCCTTCAAAATGTTCAATTTCAATTTAAAAGATTAATACTGTCAAGATATTCTTTCAACAGGCAAATGAAAAACCGCAGTTTAAACTCTAAGTTTCAATCAGAAACTAAGAGCTCCTGGATTTCCCGTGGCTCACACTCTTCTGAAACAACTCACAAAGAGCCTGAGGAAGCAGTTCTCCCTTATAAGTGGGCCAGTTTATTTGTCTCCCTGGGACTAGTAAGTACTGAAACGGTTCTTTTGTTCTTAAATTACACACGTAGCCAAAGCCCTTTTACAAAGCTTTGTCGGGTGTCAGTGCTACATGATTGTTCAATTCATAAATCTGGTAAGATGTGCAGAAACTTAACAGTTGTTACTTCCAGAGGCAGAAGCTGACAGGCCCCAGAAGGAAAGATAAGCCCAGATGTCAGTGTGCATTCTTCTGTGCCTTGGAAATGTCCTACTAGTGTGTTATTCCAAAAAAAATGAAAACTCCCAAATGCTGAAAACTCCCAAATGGAGAAAACACACATTTCCGTTGGCTAATGCTTCACGGGGACAAGCGTTCAGGCAGGACACAGAAGAGAGAGCTCACTGCTGGCTCCTGATGTCTGCGGCCTGCGGAGAAGCCTTAGGGAGTGGGACTGAATCCACAGAGTTTCTGTTCTTTCCTGTGATGCCCACATCAGCCTGGAGGGATGGGCGGGGCAGGGGCTGCCACCCAGAGTTGACAGGTCAGGGAAGTGAAATGAGGAATTTGAAGCGAGTTGCCCAGAGTCACAGCACTCAGGAGTGATGGATCTGGGAGAAGAATATGGATGGTTTTCTGGGGACAGAGGTCCCTGAACGCCTGAGATCTCTAAATCATGGCCTGGACCCTGACCAGGAGCTCTTTCCACTCCCTTCCTCAACCCTCCTGCCCCAAAGTCTCTTCAGGAAGGTGGATGCCTGGAGGTGGCTAAGTCCAGAGAAGAGCTTCAATCATTCAAACAGAAACCTCCGGCCCCGGCCTTGCTTTGTGGTGAGCATGTGACCAGTGACCACCCCAAGGGACCAGGGGTCTGCCTGGCCCCCAAGCTGGCTCAGGACTCAGGACATTCCGAGCCAACTGCCACTTAACGGCTGTGCCAGGAAAAACTTTCCTTCAACTGACCAACCCTGCATGAGCAGTTAATGGAAGTTAACTGAAAACGTGGCCTGTTTTCAGTTTAAGTTAACTGAAAAGTTAACTTAAACGTGGGGCTGGTGCATCAGTGGTTTGATGAACTAAGTCTGTGACCCATCCACCTTGCAGACAGCTGACCTGAGCAGCTACCTGAGAGTGGGCAGTGCCTCGACGAAGGGCACTGAATGGCCCAGAAGCCACCCTGTGAGCAGGGCCATCCATGTTAATGAGAGACAGGAAAAGTGTGCCCCGGGCCATGAGCAGGTGCCGGAGGAGGAGGACCGTGAGCAGGAAAGCGAGTTCCCCCGCCTGCTCGCAGGAGACAACCCAGATAGACCAAAAGCCAAGAGCACAAAACCATGTGACAGCTGAGACCAATGTCCGCTTTTTAGACCTTGAAGGCAAACGTGTTGGTGTTACAGTGACAGAATTAGAACCTGGGGGAAGGTGACGGAGCTGATGAAAATTTGAAGGTAGAGGTTGCAGTGAGCCGAGTTTGTGCCACTGCACTGCAGCCTTCGTGACAGAGGGAGACCCCGTCTCCAAAAACAAACGAACAAACAAAAAAAAAAAAAGAAAGAAAAGGAGAGTTATCATCCCAGCCAAGTATAAAGATGCAACTTTTCCAGGAAAAAAGAAACAGAAGGCGATGATGTGGGACCTGTAAATTACACATAAAGAGACACAGTAAAAGTCGAACTTCTGAGGCATCAGTCTGAGAAGTTTTAAAAAGAAACAGATTTCAGAATGAAAAATTGTTACCTCTTGTATGCTCACTGAGAACAAATTCATATCTTAAGAACAGCTTACTTTTCAACCAAAATTCTAGTTTGATATTAGCGTATGTTTAATACTGTAGCTAATTTTAATAAGACCTTATAACAAATCTATCCCAGTTTTGATTGGGATTAGAAATTATGAGGTTATAAAACATGTTTCATAAGCCTTTTATCACCTTATAACGTTTTCTATTTTATAACTGTTTACATTCATTCAGTTGTATTTATCTTTTGAATTTTTCTTTAAAACAATTCCCAAAACCTTTAAACGAGGCAACATTGTTTCAAATCATGAAATAACTCATTACTGTTTGTAGCAGTCTCTGCATTCAGCTCTAATATTTGGTTTCAGGTTTGGATGTCTCTATTCAGAAGACTGGCCTGTAATCTCCCTCTCGTGGGCTGTCTCACACCACACTTGGTATCAAGATTCTCCGGATCTGGTGAAGGCAGTGTTGCTGTGTTCCTTCCGGATCTATTCTAGCAAAAAGCCTGCATAAACTTGGCATGGGAAATGGGACATTTTTCTAAATAGAGGAAAATGTTTAAGGCAAAAATCTTGATAGAAAAATCAAGAATACAAACTGAGTCATAAAACTCTAAAATTTGTACATCTATAGACAAGCTGGAGTTGGGGAAATAAAAAAAAAATCAGGGAGACATTTGAAGTCCAAGCGGCTGATCTGAAGAAACTGCAGTGAGAAGAGGGAAGTAAGCACACCTTGAGAAGAGCAGCGAAGGTCGCCTCCCGTCTTCACCACTGGTCTCCGGGCTCTGCAGTGTCAAACGGCAGTTCACAGAGTGGCAGCTGGGACGGAGGCAGGACCTTCATCATGGGATGGCAGCGAGTGCACTCAGGGTGCTACGGCCGTAGACAAGGGCTCCATCTTCAGACGACCTCAGTGACAGGTCACTGTAGAATGTTCAAATGAACACGTGCCACACTATGGGGTCCAGCTGCTTCTATCTAGACCAATTTCTTTTGGTTGCAAATTCTACATTCTTTTTAAAAGCCAGCATTTCTCATGAGGAAAATGCTTTCTGCCATGCAGCCTGTCCCTGAAGCTGCCACCTACGGGTGCCATCTTGAATCAGCTCTTAGTTGGTAGTGGAC
Organism: Trachypithecus francoisi; assembly: GCF_009764315.1. Taxonomy (NCBI): domain Eukaryota; kingdom Metazoa; phylum Chordata; class Mammalia; order Primates; family Cercopithecidae; genus Trachypithecus; species Trachypithecus francoisi. The sequence goes on along the minus strand of NW_022681465.1, from coordinate 110,079,616 downwards.
TCTTACTTACATTTGCCCACCAAGAAATTCTGCAATTCATCTACAATTTCCATGGTGAGATTTGCATATCATAATGCAAATAAAATGGAAATAAACCAAGAGAAATAAAATTCTCCTCTCAAAGAAAGAAAGAAGACTTTACCTGGCAAAGAGCTAGGGTCATTTCTGGAAGTATCTCACTAGCCATCGTCGCTAGGAAACATAGAGTCTCTGTCAGCCGTGGGAGCTGCTGAAGGACCTCTGGCAGTCTTGGGTGCTGAAGAACAGGACTAGACTGGGATGGTCACAGTTCTTTAGTAGACTCTTAATGTTTTCTAACCAAACTGTCCAAACCTCATTTCTGGCAGGCAGCTCAATCCAAAGTGGCTCTCCAGCAAAAACAGGCTAGTAAGTTCCACCTTTCTCAACAATGAAGATTTTTTCTTAGGAAAGGGGTGCGTCCAGAATACTTACGTCCTTTCCTGGGAGGTCCTAGTCCTCCTGTTCGCTGCATATAGAGAAAGGAAACACTGTGAGCATCGGCCATGCTGTGTCCTGTGTGCACAGGTCTTTGCTTACATGATGACATTAGAAACCCAGACAGGAAATAGTGCCTGAGGCTATGACCCCAAAATAAAGCCTAGAAGACATAGTGGAAAGGCACAAGAGTTTTGTGTAAGATTTTCAAAATGATTTTGGTTGCAAAGTCACCGTCATTTTCAAGAACGAATTTCTCAGGAGGAAAATGCTCTCTGCCATGCAGTTTGTCACTAAAGCTGTCACCTATGGGCACCATCTTGAATCAGCTCTTAGTTGGTAATAGACTCTTACTTACATTTGCCCACCAAGAAATTCTGCAATTCATCTATAATTTCCATGGTGAGATTTGCATATCATAATTCAAATGAAATGGAAAGAAACCAAGATAAATAAAATTCCCGTCTCAGACAAAGAAAGAAGACTTTACCTTGCGATGAGCTACAACCGCTTCTGGAATGATCTGATTGGTCACCGTCACTAGGAAATACAGAGTCACTGTCAGCCATGGGAGCCGCTGAAGGATCTCTGGCAGCCTTGGGTGCTGGGCACACAGGGCTGGCGTGTGTGGAGGAGGTGGGTGAGAACACGAGCCAAGCTGCTGCTGGGCCACCCTCCCTGGTGAAGGAGGCAGAGGAGACCATCAGGAGAGCCCTGGGAGACACAGCCTCGAGTCTCTGGCTAAGCCACCCTCATCACTGTGAAGTAGGCAGTGTTCACACAGGCAGCACACAAATGCACAACATCACTCCAGGACAGGGTCTCCTCGAAGAAGCCTAGTAAATATCCTCTTTTTCATAAAAATGTTACTATGTCATTTAACCTTCCTAAAAATACCTATGCTCCTACTGCAGTTATTTTAATGAACTTTAAAATATGGTGAGCTACACACAATATTTGCTATTTTAATCCTTAATTTCACGATCCAGGAGCAGACGGGACCACAACAGCAGACAGAGAGGGGAGCCCAGGCACTTCCCCCTGACCCTGAACCAGAGTCCACACAGGAACCTGGAAATGTGTGGGACTCAGCAGACTGAGGAGTGTGAGCAGGAAGCCTTTTCACACTCGTGGTCTATCTCAGCGCACGGCTGTGTGCATCAGAACATCACTGGGGCCCCAAGATGGGCTGCCCGGGGCTGAGCTCTGGGATGAGAAGAACACGGAGGACTTGACCTCTGCTCTCACAGTGACCAGCCATGGCCAGAATTCTTCCACCCATGGGTGGCAGGTCACAGACTTTGGGACTGATGATTCCAAGTCCATCTCAGAAAAACAAGCAAAGTGATGTCTTATGGGTCACAAGGGAGATTTGCAAGGAACACCTGGCCTCTGGGGCAGCCCCTCCCTTTGCTTAGCTCATCCTGCACTGGAACTGGCTCCCCTCCCACCTCTGCTGCAACTAGTGTGAAGCAGCTGCCCTGGCCAGGAGCTGTGAGGCTCCCTCCAGTTAAATAGGATTCTGGGATAGATCAACCTTGGCCAACACACGCCAGTCCCATGCACACAACTCCACCCCACATACAGAGAATGCAGTTCCTCTCAGGGACTGCAGAATGTGCCTGTCTCTCCTTATCTGGAGCAACCACTTCTCCACCACAGCCTGGGTCCTCAGTTACAACAGGAAGCTCAACTTCGGCTGCCTGTCTGCAGGAGAGCCAGCGAGACAGTGGCACATTCCTCATCATCTGGATTCTTCATTCACACGGGAGGGATTCCCCCATACATACCACTCTCCTGCTCTCTCCAGGCCTCCTGTAATCACAGAAAACATATTGCTGTGAGTGCCAGACCATGCTGTGTGCTGCGTGCACAGGCCTTTTCTTCACTTGGTGACATTAGAAAACTAGGTGGGAAACAGTGATGAAGTTCAAGGAACACAAAAGAACAGGACAAACCGCCTCATGCTACAGACACAGTTTCCTTGGAGTATGTTTCCTCCAAGTCCATGTGGCTTGGCAACTAAGTAATTTTGTTCCAAGGAGAGAATCAAGCTGCTAAGGAAAAAAGCTCACGGCCACACAGTGTGTGGCTAATGCTGTCATTGTATCCTGCTATTTAAAATCAAGCCTCACTGGGGAACAGGCTCTCACTCAGAATTCCCCTGACCAAGGACAACTGTATAGGTTGTCTATAATACATACTGTCAGATTCTCATCTCTTAGGCTCATTCAGAAAGATAAAGCTAGGAAAGCAACTGTATTCCTCAAATGCAGGGGGTCTGACCTTCACTTTCCATGGAGGTTTTTTCTTCTTCGAATGTTCCACCTCCAGATCCTCGGTGGAATCTAGGAAGGCAAAGAGTGATGGTCAGCAGGTGCAAGGAGGAGCAGGGAAGAACAGCTTTCTAGCCCCAGGCCGCCTCAGCAAGTGAAATAGCCCATCTGGAACAGGACACAGCACCCAGGGCAGGCTGTGCGTCCACGCAGCCTCTCAGGGCTCCTGCCTCCTGACCTGATCTGAGCTCACTTGCCCTCCCTTCCTGAGTCCTTCAAGGTCATTTCCTCCCTAGAATTCACCTGTGGTGTTGATGTGTGTATCTGTCATTCTAGAATATTTTATACTTGGTAAAAAGAAACCTTCGTTTAGGAAGAATATTTCATTCTAGCCAAAATATTCTATATATTCACTAACCTTTTGTTTTAAAGACAATAAAACAAAGCTTCAAAAATAGTAAGTTGTTTTTTCATTTAAAGGTAACTCCTACTTAACAACTGCTATCTGTCCTGGCACTCAATGCAATGTCTGTGTGCGTCGGGAGTCCGTTGCTGCTTACATGCACAGGGTCTCTGACACTGGGACAGCCCATCATGGGGGCAGCAGGTGAGGGTGCGGACCCTCCCCAACCCAGCCGCGCAGGGGAGATGGGTGGTAGGCTAACACCCAAGTTGTTCCTTGAGACCACATTCGGTGCTGGGTCTTCATTGTGTTTACTCCTCAACTAAAGCATTTATTTTTCCTCTTTATTATTTTTTTGATAAACAGTCTCTGTCACCCAAGCTGGACTGTAGTAACTTGATCTCTGCTCACTGGAACCTGCACCTTCTGGGCTCAAGTGATCCTCCCCACTCAGCCTCCGAGATAGCTGGGACTAATATAGGTGCACCACCACACACAGCTGATTATTTTTAGTAGATACGGGTTTTTGCCACATTGCCTAGGCTGATCTCCACCTCCTGGACTCAAGCCATCCTCTTGCCTCAGCCTCCTGAAGTGCTAGGTTTACAGGCATGAGCCACCCACCTGGCCAACTGGAGCATTTCTGAGGCTTGTGATGATCCTGTTATTAAACACAATAGACCATGTCCTTGATTATTCTCTGCTTTTGACCACGAACTGAGAAATGACCCCACCACTGCTGCTGACAGCCTGTGAACTCTCTGTGTGTGTTTCACATTAACGATCACACCAAAGTCCCATGGAAAATGTGACTATTCCTACCCTGGGTTAGGGAATCTTTGAGACCTCCCTACGCTCAGTGTTTGGGGCCTCTCTAGGCTCTCATCCTTCCACATCAGACAGATGCCGGAATTCCCTGGCATGACGAGTTATACCAGGGCTGGCTGGTGAGTGCACAACAGTAGCCCATTGCATCAACCCTCCATCCATTCCTGAGTTCACATTCGCCTCTTCCATTTAGGAGATCGAGAGCCTGGGAAATTCATCTCCGCACCGTCTCTAACTGAGGATGAGGATATAAAATTTACCTTCAGGTACAGCTGTGGTGGAGAATGAATGCATTATTTTAGTGAAGTGTGCAGTGGTGATGCAATTTTTTAGGAAAAGTGCTCCGTGGGTTGTGCTCTGCACAGGGGAACATGCTTTCTGGGGAAATGCACACACACTCCCAAGACGTTCCCAATCACTCCACACGACTCTCCTCCGTACCTCCCCACCCCGAGGCACACCACACTGTTCCATCTACATGACAATCCTGCCTCCCCGGACTCGAGTGGATGGTCACAGTTCTTTACTGGACTCAGTGTTTTTAACACCAAACTGTCCAAACCTCATTTCTGTCAGGGAGCTCACACCAAAGTGGCTCTCCAGCAAAAGCAGACTAGGAAGTGCCACCTTTTGCAACACTGTAGATCTTTCCTTAGAAAAGAGTGATTCCAGAACACACACCTTTTTCTTTGGCGTGTTTGTCAGCCTGTATTTAGAGAAAAAGAAACTGTGAGCTTCAGACCATCCTGCATCCTGTGTGCGCAGGTCTTTTCTTCACTTGGTGACATTAGAAAACCAGACGGGAAACAGTGTTCAAAGGAACACAGAAGAAGAACAGGACAAACCGACTCATGCTGAAGTTTCTCCTGGAGGATGTTTCCTCTCAAGGTCATGTTGCTTGGCAATTAAGTGATTTTGCCCCAAGGAGAAAAGCTACTAAGGGAAAAGCTCACTGCCACTCAGGGCGTGGCTGATGCTGTCATTTTCTCCTGCTGCCTTAAATCAAGCCTCAGTGGGGGACAGACTCATTCAGAATTCCCCCCACTGTATTTAAGTCACCTGTGATACATACGATCATATCTTGTTTTAATTTAATAAGATAAAGCTAAGAAAGTAACTTTCTCTCAGATGAAACCAGGTGGCTTGACCTTCAAATGCCATGGGCAATCTCATCTGAGCTCATTGGTGAGGCCTTCCAGGGGATCCTCAGCGGGAACCAGGAGGACACAGAGTGGCTGTTAGCACCTTGGCAGTGTTGCTCATCAACGATTCAAGCCACTGGTTGACGTGGCTGTGGATGGAGGGCAGCAGGTGCAGGAGAGGAGCAGGGAGGAAAGGCTTTCTAACTCCAGGCCACCTCATCAACGTGGAATAGCCCATCTCCAACAGGACACAGCACCCAGGGCAGGCTGTGTGTCCCCGCAGCCTCTCAGGGCTCCTGCCTCCTCATCTGACCCCAGCTCACTCGCCCTCCCTTCCTGCATCCTTCCAACATCATTTCCTCCCTAGAATCCACCTGTGCTGCTGCGGTGACTATCATCCCTCCTAGAGGTTTTCTACTTGACAAGCAACTTTAAAGAGAAGATTTAATTCGAACTAAAATGTTAGATTTATTCACTAATGCTTTGTTTATAGGACAATGAAACAAAGCTTTGAAAATACTCAGTTTTTTTCCCATTTAAAGATAACCCTTATTTAGCACGGGCTATCTGTCCTTCCACTCTCTTTTCCATACAACGTGTGCACGTCGCCATGGAGTCGATTGCTGCTCACACTCACACTGGCTCCGACACTGGGACAGCGCGTCATGGGGGCAGCACGTGGGGCACTGATCCTCTCTAGCCCAATGTTAGAGATTCCAGCAGGGAAGAGGGGCGCCAGGCTAACACCCAAGTTGTGTTTTCAGATCATATTGGTCACTGTCTCTTGAGTGTATGTCACTAAGCTGGAGCATTTCTAAGGCTTGTGGTCCTCATGATTTTTGCTTTGGTTTGGTTTGCTTTTTTGTGACAGGGTCTCACTCTGTCACCCAGATGAGATGCAGTGGCATAATCGTGACTCATTGCAGCCTCAACCTGCAAGGCTAAAGCAATCCTCCTGCCTCAACCTCCTGAGAAACTGGGACTATAGGAGCACGTCACCACGCCCGGCTAATTTTTGTATTTTTTGTAGATGTGGTTTTACTATGTTGCCCAGGCTGATCTTAAACTCCTGGGCTCAAGTGATCCTCCTGTCTCAACCTCTCAAAGTGCTGGGATTATAGGCATGAGCCTCCCCATTGGGTCCAATCATATCTGTAAATACAATGGGACATGTCCCTGATTATTCTCTGCTTTTGAACAGCAGCTGAGAACTGACACCACCACCGCAGCCAAAAGCCTGTGACTCCCCTACGCGTGTTTCACATGAAGGACCACCCCAAAGTCCACTGTGTTGCTACCCTGCCTCTCGCCATCACTGAGAACCTCTTACAGTGCTGGGCAGTGTTGGGATCTCTCTAGGCTGTCGTGCCTCCACATGCACACACACATGCTGGAACTCCCTGCTGTGGTGACGAGTTATACCAGGGCCACGTGACGACTGCGGAGCAGCAGCCCATCAGGTCAACCTTTCACCCCTTCCTGAGTTCACATTTGCCTTTTCCATTCAGGAAATTGAGAGTTTGGGAAATTCATCTCTCCACCATCTCCAATCTGAGGACGGGGGGTGTTCAACTAACCTTCCGGTACAGCTGTGGTGAAGGATGAAGTGTTGACTGATATGGGGATGGAATGTTGTTTCTAGAACATTGATCCTTGGGTCGTGCTTTGCACAGGGGAACATGCTTTCTAGAGAAATGCACACACACTCCCAAAGGCGTTCACCATCACTCCACACGGACTCTCTCCTCCATACCTCTCCACCCCGATGCACCCTATTCCTATTTCAATGACATCACTGCTTCTGGGAACTACAGTGGATGGCCACAGTTGTTGACTCAACTCTTCATTCTTTTTTTTACACCAAACTGACCAAACCTCATTTCCAGCAAGAAGCTCAATCCAGAATGTGGGGAGTAAAGTGTCACCTTTCTCACACTAAGATTGTTCCTTAGCAAAGCGGTGATCCCAGAGTACGTACAGCTTGCCCGAATTGCTGAGAACGTCTGCAGAGATAAAGGAAAACACTGTGAGCGTCAGACCATGCTGTGTCCTGTGTGCACAGGTCTTTTCTTCACTTGGTGACATTAGAAAACCAATTGGGAAGTAGTGCTCGAGGCAACTGCCCTCAAAGCCTAGAAGACACTTGTGGAAAGGCACAAGGGTTTTGTGTAAGATTTTTGTTTTTTTTTTTTTTTTTTTTTTTTTTTTTTTTTTTTTTTTGAGGCGGAGTCTCGCTCTGTCGCCCAGGCTGGAGTGCAGTGGCCGGATCTCAGCTCACTGCAAGCTCCGCCTCCCGGGTTTACGCCATTCTCCTGCCTCAGCCTCCCGAGTAGCTGGGACTACAGGCGCCCGCCACGTCGCCGGCTAGTTTTTGTATTTTTAGTAGAGACGGGGTTTCACCGTGTTCGCCAGGATGGTCTCGATCTCCTGACCTCGTGATCCGCCCGTCTCGGCCTCCCAAGTGCTGGGATTACAGGCTTGAGCCACCGCGCCCGGCCAGTGTAAGATTTTAAAAATGATTTTGGTTGCCAAGTCTCCACTATTTTCAAGAACACATTTCTCCTGAGGTACACTGACATACACATTTATTACATTGACATACTTAACTGTTATCATTTCTGGGAAGCCGGATTTGATATAAATTTATTTTGAAAAACAAGGTTTGGGCCGGGCGCGGTGGCTCAAGCCTGTAATCCCAGCACTTTGGGAGGCCGAGACGGGCGGATCACGAGGTCAGGAGATCGAGACCATCCTGGCTAACACGGTGAAACCCCGTCTCTACTAAATACAAAAAACTAGCCGGGCGAGGTGGCGGCGCCTGTAGTCCCAGCTACTCGGGAGGCTGAGGCAGGAGAATGGCGTGAACCCGGGAGGCGGAGCTTGCAGTGAGCTGAGATCTGGCCACTGCACTCCAGCCTGGGTGACAGAGCGAGACTCCGTCTCAAAAAAAAAAAAAAAAGAAAAACAAGGTTTATGAAATTTTTAATAAAATTAATAAATACATTGTTAAGTTTCTATACACATCAAATGTGAACATCTGTTGTCACGGTTTTAAATGTCAAAGAAAAGCCTTTGAAAATTAATATAGTGATAATACACATGTCCTGTGTTTGCTGTTAAATTTAAGACCAAGAACAATGCCCAGATTGATCCCTTAAGTAATTAAATTGTGAACTGTGCAATACAGTTTAGTGTGTCTTCGTAAACTAAAGTCAGAGCTGCAGAAAATACCTAAGAATTAAAACAAACCATAAATACTGCTGGTATATCTCAGTACAGCTAACTAGGACATTTAGCAAAAGCACACACACATAATAAAAACCCCACAATTTTGTTTCAACTGAAGAATTAAGTAAAATGGTAACACACACAGTATTACTTGGCTTAACATTTCCTTTAAAAATATTTCATTTAAGTCCTAATCTTTCTTAGGTCAACTGATTAGAGTTCTTTTTAATAGACACTGCACACATAACACATATATAGCCACACAGACAACCAGAAAAAGATGTATTATAAGATTTACATTTGCTAATTTCGAATTGGATTATTGGTCTCTTGGTGAGGTCCTTTTAAGGACGGGTCTAGGGAAACACTTTTCAGGGTCTAATAAACAAGCATAGCTAGAAGATAAAGACAGCTTCGGAGAGGTCCTTATTCACCTTTAATTCCAGGGGTTCCATAAAGAAAACAGAGATTTTCCCCAAAATGGGATTTGTGGCACCTTTTCATTTTTCCCAGGAAGTCCCAGGCCACCAGAAGCTATTCTAGGATTTTTTATGCATGCACCAAGAGTGGCAAGACAGAGTGGAAAAAAGTAACTTTGACTAAGCAAAAAACCTTTTTCAGGAAAGCACGATTTACGAAGACAAAAACATAAAGGCGTTGCGAATATGCTTATAGCTTGGATATCCATTTTAAATAAGCTCAGCGCTCTTTTTTATTAAGGGTGAGGAGCTCCCGGGTCCTCTCGCTGCAGCCTGCCTGTGGGGTGTGCCTGGTCGGATGCATTAATGGCAGTGCGAGTGAGGCTTGGGGGCAGATCTTTCTAGAGGGCAGCAGAGCCTTCGTGGTGGCCCAGGCTGTGTCCTGTGAACGCCTGTGCTGAGACAAATGAGGATGGCTGGGAACACCTGAGCGGCCCCAGTGAGGACGTCTATGGATACCCGAGCTGTGCTGCATGAGGACGGCTATGTACATCAATGTTCGGCCAAGCGACAGCTTTGAGAAACCCGGCCAGCACCAGTGAAGACCGCTGTGAAAGCATGGGCTGCTCCTGGTTAAGACAGCTTTGCAGACCTGGTCTGGGTCCAGTGAGATTGAGTGTGAACATCTGGCCTGAGCCAAGGAGGATAGCTGTGAACACCTGTGCCAGGACCAATGAGGATGGCTGTGAATACCTGTGCCAGGACCAATGAGGATGGCTGTGAACACCTGTGCCAGGACCAATGAGGATGGCTGTGAACACCTGTGGCCGAAGAGGACAGCAGAGAATAACCAGGGTGGGCCCAGAACATACGGTTATGAACACCTGGGCTGACCCCAATGTGGACAGCTAGAAACAGCTGGTGTGTGCTCAGGAGGACAGTTCTGTTCATTTTGGCTGAGTTGAACGAGGACGACTGTGAACATCTGCACCAGGCCTAATGAAGACAACAGTGAACAGATGGGCTGTCCCCATTGAGGACATCTGTGAAACCCAGCTCTGGGACCATGGAAACTTCTGGTAACAACTTGGAGAAGGCCTGTGAGGAAAGCTATGAACACCAGGCTTAGGCCAAATGGGGACAGATGTGGACACCTGGGCTGGGCCCAGTGTGGATGGCTATCAATACCTGAGATGGCCTCTAAGAGGGTGGCCAGCACCAGTTAGCACACATGTGAACGAACTGGGTGGCCTCAATGAGGTCAGCTATGGACATCTGGGCTGGCTGTCATGTGGATGACAGAGAACTCCTTGGCAGGCTTACATGGGGACCACTGTGAACACTGGTGAGGCCTGGATGAAGACAGCTGGGAAGCACTGGGCTGGACAAAATGAAGACAGCTATGAACAGGTGGCCTGGGGCCAAAGAAAATAGCTCTTAACCCTGGGCTTGATGTCAATGGGGAGGAGGCCTGAACTCATAGGAATGGCTTGATAATAATAGCTATAAAAAACTGTTGCTGTAAAAACCTGAGTTCATACAAGCGAGGAAGGCTGTGAACCCCTGGGCTGACCTTGATGGGAATAGCTATGAACACCTGGCCTGGGCCCAGTGAGGTCAGCCATGAAGAGCTAGGCAGGGCCCAGTGAGGTCAGCCATGAAGAGCTAGGCAGGGCCCAGTGAGGTCAGCCATGAAGAGCTAGGCAGGGCCCAGTGAGGTCAGCCATGAAGAGCTAGGCAGGGCCCAGTGAGGTCAGCCATGAAGAGCTAGGCAGGGCCCAGTGAGGACAGCCATGAAGAGCTAGGCAGGGCCCAGTGAGGTCAGCCATGAAGAGCTAGGCAGGGCCCAGTGAGGACAGCCATGAAGAGCTAGGCAGGGCCCAGTGAGGACAGCCATGAAGAGCTAGGCAGGGCCCAGTGAGGACAGCCATGAAGAGCTAGGCAGGGCCCAGTGAGGTCAGCATGGAGCTCCTATGTTGGCCCCACGAAAACGTCTGTGAACACTGGTCTTGGCCCAACGAGGACAAGTACAAACACCTTATCATTGAGAACAGCTCCGAACACCTTGGCTGGGCCCTCTAAGGACAGCTTGGAGTGTTTGGGCTTGGCCCAAAGTCAACAGCTATGAATCCCTGAGCTGGGCCCAGTGAGGGCGGCTATGAAAACCTGGGCTGGGTCTGTGAGGACAGCTGTGAACACCTGGCCTGGGCCCAAAGACTACAGCTGAGAACACTTGGGCTAAGCCAGTAAGGACAGCTGTGGCACCGGGGATGATTGCCACGAAGACAGCTGTCAACACCGTGGCTGGTCGGCTTGAGCACAGCTATGAATGTCTAGTCTGGGCCCAGTGAAGACAGCCAAAACACCTGCCCTGGTTTCAGTGAGAGCCACTGTGAGCGCCTGAGCCTGCCCCCATGAGGATGCCAGTGAACAGCTGGCTGGGCCCAAGACGAATGGCTCTCTACTCCTAAACCCACCCCGAGAAAGATGCTGTGAACAACTGGGCTAATCCCACTGAGGACGACTATTAAAACCAGGCCTGGGCCCAAGTGAGGGCTACTTCGGCTGGACCCAGAAACGATGGCTGTGAACACCTTGGCTTTCCTGATGAAGACGGCTATGAGCCCGTGGCCTGGGCCAAGGAGGAAAGCCTTGAACACTGGTGTTAGCCCCAGTGAGGGAAGCTGGGAAAACCTGGGCTGGGCCCAGTAAAATCAGCAGTGAACAACCAGGCTGGCCACAGAAGGACAGCTTTGAACATGGAAACTACTCACGATGAGGACGGCTGTGAATGCCTGCACGGGCCCAGATGAGGACCACTATTAGCTCCTGGGCTCGCCCCCAATTTGAACAGCCGTGAATACCTGTCCATGCTGAAGTAATGATTGTGATGAACAACTAGGTTCAGCCCATGAGGACAGCTGTGAACCCCTGTGCTGAGACTAATGAGGATGGCTGGGAATACCTGAGCAGACCCCAGTGAGGATGGTTATGGATACCTGAGCTGTGCTGCATGGGGATGGCTACATACACCAAGGTTTGGCCCTGTGACAGCTTAGAGCAACCTGGCTGGCACCAGTGAAGACCGCTGTGAAAGCACGGGCTGCTCCCAGTTAAGAGAGTTTTGCACACCTGGTTTGGGCCCAGTGAGACTGAATGTGAACATCTGGCCTGGAGCCACGGAGGATGGCTGTGAACACCTGTGCCGGGACCAATGGGGATGGCTGTGGACACCAGGGCTGGACCCAAGAGGACAGCTTTGAATAACTGGAATGGGCCCAGAACAGAACGTATGGCTATGAACACCCGGGCTGACCCCAATGTGGACAGCTAGAAACACCTAGTGTGTGCTCAGGAAGACAGTTCTGTTTATTTTGACTGAGCAGAATGAGGACAGTTATGAACATCTGCACCAGGCCTTATTAAGACAACGGTGAAGAAATGGGCTGTCCCCACTGAGGACATCTGTGAAGCCCTGGCCTGGGACCACGAAAACTGCTGAAAACTGGGAGAAATTTTGCAAGGAAAGCCAGGAACACCAGGGCTAGGCCCAATGGGGACAGGTGTGGACACCTGGGCTGGGCCCAGTGTGAATGGCTGTCAATACCTGGGATGGCCTCTATGAGGGTTGATGGCACCAATTAGCACACATTTGAACAAACCGGCTGGCCTCGATGATGATGGCTGTGGATATCTGGGCTGGCTGTCATGTGGACGACAGAGAACTCCTTGGCTGGCTTCGTTGAGAACCACTGTGAACACTGGTGCAGGCCTGGATGAAGACAGCTGCGATGCCCTGGGCTGGACACAATGAAGACAGCTACGAACAGGTGGCCGGGGGCCAATGAAAATGGCTCTTAACCCTGAACTTGATGTTACTGAAGGGATGCGTGAACTCCTGGACTTGCCTTGGTATTGATAGCTATGAAATAATGAGCTCATACAAATGGGGAAGGCTGTGAACTCCTGGGCTGACCTTGATGGGATGGCTGTGAACACCTGGCCTGGGCCCAGCGAGGACAGCTGTGAAGAGCTAGGCAGGGCCCAGTGAAGTCAGCATTGAACTCCTGGGTTGGCCCAAGGATGTCTGTGAACACTGGTCTAGGCCCACTGGGGACAAGGACTAACACCTGGGCTACTTATCATTGGGGACACCTGTGAATACCTTGGCTGGGCCCTCTAAGGACAGCTTGGAGTGTTTGGGCTCGGCCCAAAATCAACAGCTGTGAACCCTTTAGTTGGGCTCACTTAGAGCAGCAATGAAAACCGAGGCTGAGTCCATGAGGATGGCTGTGAACACCTGGCCTGGGCCCAAGGACTACAGCTGAGAACACTTGGGCTAAGCCAGTAAGGACAGCTGTGGCACCGGGGATGATTGCCATGAAGACAGCTGTCAACACCGTGGCTGGTCGGCTTGAGCACAGCTACGAATGTCTAGTCTGGGCCCAGTGAAGACAGCCAAAACACCTGCCCTGGTTTCAGTGAGAGCCACTGTGAGTGCCTGAGCCTGCCCCCATGAGGATGCCTATGAACAGCTGGCTGGGCCCAAGACGAATGGCTCTCTACTCCTAAACCCACCCCCAGAAAGACGCTGTGAACAACTGGGCTAATCCCACTGAGGACGACTATTAAAACCAGGCCTGGGCCCAAGTGAGTGTGACTTTGGCTGGACCCAGAAAGGATGGCTGTGAACACCTTGGCTTTCTCTGATGGAGACGGCTATGAACCTGTGGCCTGGGCCCAATGAGGAAAGCCTTGAACACCTGCGCTAGCCCCAGTGAGGGAAGCTGGGAAAACCTGGGCTGGGCCCAGTAAAATCAGCAGTGAGCAACCAGGCTGGCCACAGAAGGACAGCTTTGAACACTGAAACTGCTCATGATGAGGACGGCTGTGAATGCCTGGGCTGGCCCAGATGAGGAGTGCTACTAACATCTGGGCTCGCCCCTAATGAGAACAGCCATGAATACCCGGTCTTGCTCATGTAATGACTGCGATGAACAACTGGGCTCAGCCAATAAGGACAGCTGTGAACCCCTGTGCTGAGACTAATGAGGATAGCTGGGAACACCTGAGCTGGCCCCAGTGCAGACGGCTACGGATACCCGAGCTGTGCTGCATGAGGATGGCTATGTGCACTGAGGTTCGGCCAAGTGACAGCTTTGAGAAACCCGGCCAGCACCAGTGAAGACTGCTGTGAAAGCATGGGCTGCTCCCGGTTAAGACAGCTTTGCAGACCTAGTCTGGGCCCAGTCAGATGGAGTGTGAACATGTGGCCTGAGGCCAAGGAGGATACCTGTGAACACCCGTGCCAGACCAATGAGAATGGCTGTGCACACCTGGATTGGGCCCAATGAAATCACTTGGAATAACGGGGATGGGCCCAAAGCATATGGCTATGAATACCTGGGCTGACCCCAATGTGGAAAGCTATACATACCTGCTGTGGGCTCAGGAGGATAGCCTTGTTCGTTTTGGCTGAGCCCAATGAGGCAACTATGGGTATCTGCATTTGGCCTAATTAAGACAGTTGGGAACACCTGGGCTGTCCCCATTGAGGGCACCTGTCAACACCTGGCCTGGGACCATGGGACTTGCTTGGAACACCTGGATTAAGTCCAATGAGGAAAACTATGAACACCTGAGCTAGGCCCACTGAGGACAGGTATGGACACATGGGCTGGCTTTAGTGAGTATGACTGTCAATACCACGGATGGCCTCTATGAGGGTGGCTGGCTCCAATAAGCATGGGTGTGAACAAATTGGCTGGCCTCGATGAGGACGGCTATGGACATCTGTGCTGGCTGTCATGTGGATGACAGAGAACACCTTGGCTGGTTTAGATGAGGACCACTGAGAACAGGCCTGGAAGAAGACAGGGCACAATGAAGACAGCTATGAACAGGTCATCTGGGGTCAATGAAAATGGCTCTCAAACCCTGGGCTTGATGCCATTAAGGAGAAGGGTGAACAGCTGGGCTCGCTTTACTATTGATTGCTAGGAAAAACTGAGCTCATGCAAATGAGGACCTCCAGTTGTGAGCCACTGTGCCCCGCCCCACTTTGCATTATTAAAACACATGCCAGGCCAGGCGACGTGGCTCATGCCTGTAATCCTAGCACTTTGGGTGGGGGAAACGAGTGGACTGAGGTCAGGAGTTCAAGATCAGCATGGCCAAGATGCTGAAACCCCATCTCTACTTAAAATACAAATATGACCCGGGTGTAGTGGCAAGTGCCTGTAGTCCCAGCTACTCGGGAGGCTGAGGCAGGAGATTTGCTTGAACTCAGGCGGCACAGGTTGCATTGAGCCCAGATCGCACCACTGCACTCCAGCCTGGGAGACAGAGCGAGACTGTCTCAAAAAACAAAAGAAAAAACAAACAGAAAAACATGCCAATAGGATAAAAAAGGACAAGTACTTAGCTTTAAAATGAGTTGAAATCTCATTTCTGCCACTTCCTATGTAAAAAACAAACAAACAAAAAACTATCCTAATCTCTCTGAGTCTCATGTTCTCTATCTAGAGAAACACTTGACCAGAATGCTTAACACAGTATGAAATACTAGTGGCTATTTTAATTGGTCCTATGATTCCTTAAAATTCTGTAATTCTATATGCTTTGGATTCTGTCTATAGGAATATTGGGAATACATAGCCAGCAGATTTTGAAAAAATAATATAGCAAAAGAAACACCAAGAAAAGCAGAGGAAAAAGTTTTAAAACATCAAGACAGGATTATAGAAATGTCATGGAAACAGAAAAAAGTCTAAAAATAAGTATGGAAGTAAATACTAGCCTAAAGGGAAAATCAAACTGGGAAGTCAAATAATTTCCAAGACTTGCCTAATCTTGCTTTTGTAAAACTTATAATCCTATGGCCAAACCTTTACTTTGCCCTAAAACCTGTAATGGTAAAAATAAGATATTGGCAACCATGGAAATTGTCAAATTTATTAGGAGAAACTCTTGGACTATCCACATTTCTAACAATAACCTTAAATGAGAGTTAACATGTAACTAGATTTGACTAAGTTAATCTGATTCTGACACATACCTTGATCCCAGAGCTGCACAGATCTCTATCAATCTA
This sequence comes from Trachypithecus francoisi, assembly GCF_009764315.1. Lineage (NCBI taxonomy): Eukaryota > Metazoa > Chordata > Mammalia > Primates > Cercopithecidae > Trachypithecus > Trachypithecus francoisi. The sequence continues at coordinate 110,063,771 of NW_022681465.1, read as the reverse complement.
TGCTGAGGAGCAAGAGAAGGGATCTGGAAGCCAGGCGGGCTGATGGTTTAACTGTGGGTCAGCTACTTTGTTAACTATGGGATGAGCCAATTAATCAACCTCTAAACCACAGTTACCTATGTAATAAACAGCAGGTTATAAGAACACAGATGTTGCGATGGCTTTATGGGGTGATACATGTATAGCACATAATAGGGGGTTAGCCCAGAATACAACACTCAACAGATATTAATCTCTTCCATCTATGTTTCCTTAGTTAACATAATTTTTTAAATCTGTAAAATCCCATCTGACTACAGATTCATCAGAACTCCCAGAATCTATTAAAGAAAAAGGTAAAATGCATTTTCAATCAATAATAATAGTATGGAATATTAAAAGCATAAGAAGGCACAGTGATGCATGCCTGTATTCCCAACTACCTGGGAGGCTGAGGCAGGAAGATCACTTGACGAACACAGAAGTTTGAGGCCAGCTTGGGAAACAGTAAGACTCCACCTTCACAAAAAAACAATTACGCATACTTGTGTGCAGACTTTAGACCATGTTTTTTTCTTTCTTTTTCTTTCTTTTTAAAAAAAAAAAAAAAAAACAGGACTGATGCTTTGTTAAAGCATTCCTTTGGGAGTATAACTGGGACCTTATTAGAATTAATATTAATTATACCTATTAGTAGATAATGAATGCAGTAAGAACTCTTACTTCCCTTACTCTGTATTTATTAAATGCAAATAAGAATAACTTTATAAAATTTGGCATCTACAAATAAACCGCAGTATACAAGTCATCCTAGCCAAACCCTATGAGATTGACTAAAAACGGTATTGTTAGCAGAACAGTGTCAAAGAGCATGATTTCTGGACCAAAATATGACGGGCAGTTCAAACAGAGGGTACAGTAGTACCCCTTATCCACTGTATGTATTTGACCTGTTCTTCTCTGCTCTCACCTCACAGCAACAATCAGCAACAAAGAAGGCTCCTGTGACCAAACGAGTGCAGGGTTTTTCCCACCAACAAGCAGGCAATCATTTCTGCAGATGACACAAACTGGGCGTCCTCTCATTCAATTCTCACACACTGTCTGGAGATGGCATCAGAGTCCACAGGTAAAGGGTTCAGTCCCATGAGACTGCCTCCCTACATCAGTCTTAGGTCTGAAACTCCAGACCTTCTGACCAACTGGCTTCAAATTGGGGTTCCCAGGACTCCCTGTTCGGGTTAAACTGAATTGCTGGAGTGGCTCAAAGTACTCAGAGAAACACATTTACCAGTTTGCCATGAATGACATTACAAAAGATACAGAAGAAGAGATGCATAGTGCAAAGAATGGGGGAAGTGGCACGGAGATTCCATGCCCTCCCAGGACACACCACCCTGTAGAAACCTCCCGTGCATTCAGCCAGTTACTCCAAGCCCAGTCACTGTGGGTCTTGATGAAAACTTCATTACACTGGCATCACTGATTAATCACTGGCCACTGGTGACTGACAACCTTCAGCTCTTCTCTCCTCCCTGGAGTCTCCAGAGTGAGACAGAAGATCTCAACCCTCTAATCAATCATGTCTTCAGGATGGTGACCAGTTCCCATCCTGAAGCTACCTAGGGGCTTCCAGCCATCGATTATTAGCATACAAAAAGATGTCACTTTGGAAATCCTAAGGATTTTAAGAATTGTACACCAAGAAATGAGTTAACATCCAGAGATTTTACATTTGCAGTTTGGATTTCTGTGGTTACAGTTACCAACAGTCAACTGTATTCCAAAAATATACATGGAAAACTCCAGAAATTAAGAGGTTATAAGTTTTAGTGTGCCATTCTGAGGCACAATGAAATCTTCAGCCCCCTCTATCCAGCCCAGGATGTGAATCGTCCTGCAGTGCATCCACACTGCACATGCTGTCCACCCATTAGTCATCAACATCGTCTCCTCCTGTACCCAGCCACCAACACCATTAAGGCCTGACGATCTAGGATCACTCAAACCTCATGATCTTTTTTTTTGACTTAGACTCAGGGGCTGAATAGTGGCCGAACACTGCATGACAATGCCTCTGTCATTCACCTCATTTCATCTCATTATATAGGCATTGTATCACTTCACATCATCACAAGAAAAAGGGTGAGAACGGTACAATATATTTCAAGAGACCACAATAACTTGTATTACAGTATATTATTATAATTTTCTATTTGTAGTTATTGTTCTTTTTTTTTTTTAGTTATTGTTCATTTCTTACTGTGCCTAATTTTATACATTAAATGTTATCACAGTTATGTATGTGTAGGAAAAACCAGTGTGTGCTTCAGTACTATTTGCGGTTTCAGGCATTCATTGGTGGGGGTCTTGGAATGTTACCTCCCATAGTTAACGGGGAACTACTGCACTTATTTGGTTGTAACACAACACAGCCTCTCTAGCTCTTCAGTTAAAACTGCTGAGTTTAGGATAAAACACCCTATCACCAGAAGCCAGCAAAACATAGGAATCAGAGAAGCAACAGGGATCCTTGCAAAAACTTTCCAGCTGCCAGTGGAGAACTCAAGGGAGATCAATGTGCTACTCTGGCTAACACTCTTCTGGGGAAGGTACTGGGTGGTTTCCTTAGTTGCAGTTATATACTCTGCCTACGTACAACAAGGCCCAAATTCACCTGCCATTTTACCTCCCACAGAAAGAACCAGCGGAAAGATCACTCCTTTAAGAGCTTATCTGCTCTGAACCACACCTCACATTCAGAGAGAAGCTTAAGAAACACTGGGGAGGTGTCCCAGGCTGCCAGGCAGTACTGTATGATGTGAAAAATATATAGAAAGAAATCAATGCCCTCTTGCTGCCAGAATGTGCCAATGCTTGCCCCTTTCCCTAGTAGGAGAAAAAAATTCTTTTTCACCTCACGTAAAGCAAAACTGCCATCCCTCATGACAGAGCATCTAGGTGCAGGTGAGTCATGACATCATAACACAGACTGTTTTCAAACTCATCCCTCAAAGGAAGAGAATCAGTGAGGAACATATGTATTTACCTACAGCATTCATTGCCTGGTCTTATTTCCAACCAAAGGTTAAGTATGAAAGACTTTGTGATTCTAGTTTTTTAAAGTACAACCTCTTGAGCTTCTCCCCTTCCATTGCTACAGAGTCTATCTGGAGCCACCTCATACAGCAAGATGCTCCAGTTTGTGCTGTGTGGTACTGCATGGTGTCATTTTCCTCAACCCTTTCCATTATCTGGCAAAGGTCTATACAAATCATGTTTCCTAAGTATGTAAAGCATATGTCATCAGACCTTACAATGATAAAGAAGCAAAAGAAAAACAAAAGCAAGGATAAAGAACATCTTAAATGACTACATTCAATTACCATTTTTTAACTATTCAAAAAGATATTGACTATTATTTCAACTATATGACTCTCCTGAAAAAAGTAAAACTAGGAAGACAGACAAAAGATCAGTGGTTCCCAGCAGTTGCTAGGGAGAAAGGGAGAGATGAACAGGCATAGAACACAGCATTTTTAGGGCAGTGAAACTGTTCTGTCTATAATACATAAATACATGTCATCACACATTTGTCCAAATTCACAGAATGTACAGTATTAAGAATGAAGCCTGATGTCAACTACAAACTGTGAGTGATTATAATGTGTCAATGTAGGTTCATCACAAATGTACCACTCTGGTGGAAACTGCTTGGAGGCAGTGCATGTGTGGGAGGCATGGAACATAGGAGAAATCTCTATTCCTCTCAATTTTGCTGTGAACCTAAAACTGCTATAAGAAAGCTAATGATTTAAAAACATATTCACTGTCTATGCATCCCAGGATTTCCAGAATAAAAATTAAAATAAAAAAAAGATATTCACTGAATCTGTTATTATGATATATATATATATATATATATTTTTTTTTTTTTTTTTTTTTTGAGACGGAGTCTCGCTCTGCCGCCCAGGCTGGAGTGCAGTGGCCGGGTCTCAGCTCACTGCAAGCTCCGCCTCCTGGGTTTACGCCATTCTCCTGCCTCAGCCTCCCAAGCAGCTGGGACTACAGGCGCCCGCCATGTCGCCCGGCTAGTTTTTTTTGTATTTTTTAGTAGAGACGGGGTTTCACCATGTTAGCCAGGATGGTCTCGATCTCCTGACCTCGTGATCCGCCCGTCTCGGCCTCCCAAAGTGCTGGGATTACAGGCTTGAGCCACCGCGCCCGGCCTATTATGATATATTTAAGCAGGACACGGTGACCCTAAAAATTGGAGATCATTAAAGACCAAAGTAACAGCATGTGAGCATGGTTTCTCAAATCGCAGCATAGAAAATACACAAAACAAATTTAATTGCAAGCTTAGGCAAGAAAATATTGATAAAATGACTGAATATCTTACCTTATTTCATAATTCTAAACAGGGATTTAGCACGATATGAAAACTAAATTATTTGCATAATCAAAATAAAAGACCATTTTTATTCTCATTTTAACTCAGAAATTATTATGCTTATTCAATTTAACACTTTTACTGAAAGGTTAAAGAGATAAGAAGGATAGATTATAATTGCCTAATATTGCTATGGTAACTTTCATTCAAATACCTGTGAGTCACCAGAAGTAACCAGCACTGCAACACAGTATGGATCATACAACAGAAACTAGTGCCAAGTTACCTTATCCTATAACAGTATTTGCTGGTAAAATGAAATTTTAACACAGCACCAAAAATTAAGTTGGGGCTAAAACTGTTGTGCAGAAAAGATTTCATATAGCAAGCAAGAGACTGCTGTCCTTAGAAAGGCCTGCATGCAAGGCTGGCCCTTGGCTGGTGTTTAGGCAATTGGAATTGGGAGGGTTCCCACCGTGCCCTAAGACTGGCTCATTGTGTCTAAAGTGTTATAGAAACAATGTGGTTAATCTGAACAATTGCTTTCCTTCTGGGAGTCTGGAATGTGGGTACATGTGAGAGAGAGAGTAACCTCCATAAAAAACCTTGGGTGCTGAGTCTCTAATGAGACTCTGGTACTGGCAGACATCACTGCACATGGGTTATCAAAATGTGAGGCTGGGAGAATTAAGCAGATCCTGGGAACTCCACAGGAGAGAACTCCTGGAAGCTTGTGCCTTGGTTTCCTCCAGACTTGACCACATGTACCTTTTTCCTCTCATTTTGCTTGTATACTTTCATTGTAATCAATTAAGGATCTGAATATGACTATTTGCTGAATCCTGTGAGTCTTTCTAGTGAATCACCAAACCTGGGGGTGGTCTTGGGAACTCCTGTCACAAATGCATTATATAAGGTTTTTATTAACTTGACATGGTATATGTACGTGACTATAATCAGAGCTATTTCACAGAATAACTTTCCCTAATCTGTTTTTGTTTTCTTTTCTTTCCTTGATATTTGACTTGGAGATTCCTGTATTTCTATATCCGATTGATTAAAGTCATAAAAGAAATAATGTGTTAGAAAACAATGTGAAAGAAGCAGCAATCCTAGTTTTACCAGAATAAAAAAAAAAGAATCTTGATGATTGACCATATGTTTACAATATGAATGTTTCTAGAAAAAAAATGAAAAGGTGGTCAATTTTCTGCAATTTAACTGGGCTTAATTTCTTTTTATAATAATTGTGCAGGCCAGGTGTGGTGGCTCCTATCTGTAAAATCCTAGCACTTTGGGAGGCCGAGGCAGGAATCACTTGAGCCCAGAAGTTCCAGACTTCCAGACCAGCCTGGGCAATATAGTGAGAGAGAGAGAGAGAAAAAAAAAAACCTTAAAAGGAAAATTAGCCAAGTATGGTGGTGCACGCCTGTAGTCCCAGCTACCTGGGAGGCTGAGGTGAAAGGATCATTTAAGGCCAGAAAGCAGAAGTTGCAAGGAGCCAAGATAGATCACACCACTGCACTCCAGTACTGGCAACAGAGGGAGGGAGATCTGTCTCAAAGATAAATAAATAAATAAATAAATAAATGAATAATAGTTGTGTATCTGACTAGATGTAACTACACATGGCTATAGTCCCAGCTATTCAGGAGGATGAGGTAGGAGGGCTGCTTGAGCCCAGATGTTCAAGGCTACAGTGACCTATGATTGTACCATGGAATAGACACTGTATTCTAGCCTGGGCAACATAGAGAGAACCCATCTCTTATAATAATAGTTAATTAATTAGTTGTGCATCATTCAAGTCACTTGTATAACTGGAGGAAAACATAACCATTGAATATGGTATAATAGTTTACTACTGATCCTAGAGTTCCTTTTACTTGCTTCTAATCTTTTTATTTCTTATAAAACTAAAAACACAGTTCACCCATTAAAGGCAGTTCATCACAGAACAAGTCAAAAAGCCAAAAGGATTGCATTCAAACTGTAGGATGTGTTATCTACTGCTCCCTGCAGACGGTGGATTTAGTCATTAAGAATCAGCAGGACTTTTAGCTTAGTGAGTGTATGTGTGTGTGTGTGTGTGTATGCGCACACCTGGACGCACATGTGTATGTGCGTGTGTGTGTAAACTATGACAGATAAAATCATTTTGCTTATGTAAGAATATGTAACATAACTTGTTCTTCTCAAAAGGAATTGCTTTTCTGTCTTCTACACTCAGTAGATACCTTCAAAAAATAATCCCCAATTTGTATGCGTGCACAGTGGTTCAGTTTTACAGTTCTTATGGCCATTTATTTATTCTACGAGAAAGGGATTGTTGAGTTCCTGGTTCTAAAGATAGTTACTTTCTTAGTGACACAAATTAATAGGTAATACAGTTCATCCTTGAACAGCAAGGGTTTGAACTGCAGGGGTTCATTTATATGCAGATTTTCTTCTGCCTCTGCAACCCAGAGACAGCAAGACCAACCTCTCTTCTTCCTTCTCAGCCTAATCAACCTGAAGATGATAAAGATGAAGACCTTTCTGAGGATCCATTTTCGCTTTATGAAAAGTCAATATATTTTTCCTGCTGATTTTCCTTCTAACAGCTGCATTTCTCTAGCTTACTTTATTGTAAGAACACAGTATATAATAATGCAGCACAAACAAAATAGGTGTTAATCGACTGTTTATGTTATCAGGAAGGCTTCCAGTCAATAGTGGGCTATCAGTAGCTAAGTTGGGAAAATAAAAAATTATACTTAGATTTTCAGCTGCACTGGAATCAGAGTCCCTAACCCCCACATTATTCATGGGTCAACTGTAATTATTTATTTACTAAACATAAACAATTTATTATAAAAATAAACAATCTATTATAAAAATGAACTAGAAGATCCATATGTATCACAAGTCCAATTTGTTACAATGTGACTATAGAGAAAACATAAATATTATATAGGATTTTAAGGATCATAATGAAGTAAATGAATTTTTTTCAGATAATGCTGTTGGAGATTATAAATTAGCTGCAACTACCTTCTTAAATAACTCTGAATTCCAAACTAAAGAAGTTAAATTTAAAAATTAATTTACGTATATGTATATACACATGCAATTTACACATATTTTTAAACTTGTCTTTCTCCTTCAAAACTACCTTAATCTTACATCTTAATTTTTTTAAATCAAGAGTAGGACCACAAAGAGAAATGAGAAATTCACTATCAGAAGTCTTACCTGGATTGCCTTTTTTTTTTTTTTCAGACTGAGTCTCGCTCTGTTGCCCAGGCTGGAGTACAGTGGCGCTATCTCGGCTCATTGCAAGTTCCGCCTCCCGGGCTCACGCCATTCTCCTGCCTCAGCCTCCGGAGTAGCTGGGACTACAGGCACCCGCCGATGCGCCGGGCTAATATTTTTTTGTATTTTTAGTAGAGACGGGGTTTCACCGTGTTCGCCAGGATGGTCTCGATCTCCTGCCCTCGTGATCCGCCTGCCTCAGCCTCCCAAAGTCCTGGGATTACAGGCGTGAGCCACCGCGCCCGGCCTGGATTGCCATTTTTAAGAATCTTCTCTTTATGTTCCAAAATTTGCTGTCGAATTCTATGTATAAACAAGTAATAAATAAAATTGCTATTTCACTACTGAAATAAAACTATTTACCATATTAAATTCTTAATGTTTGCTAAATGTATAATCAAACTGATTCTTTTTTCCTCGCTGGCTATAATAAAATACATCTTCGCACATCAACATACTTCTGTATCTATTGTCACCTTCAGTGGTCATATATTATTCCATCCTATGGATGCAACTGAAATTTACTCATAAGATCCATTCTATGGGTTCTTTTTAAAATAAGTGCTGTGAAAAACAAAGGGCATGTATCTATTTCCCAAGGGTATTTCAGTATAATGGAATTGAAGGGTAACGGGCATACATATGTTTTAAATGTAGTACTTACCACCATGTTATGTATTTAAAAAGTAATCCGCAACTTAAACTTTAGGCAGCGTATAAAACATCCTCACACATATTGTGGATAGAGAACAGTTTCATTCCTCTTTTAATTTAAATTCTTATACCAGAAACGCAAAGGCTTTTTTTCCTATGTACATAAGTAACTTGTAGATCTGCAAAAAAAGTACTTTGCCCACTTTTAGAGTTTTTGATTATTTGATTTGAAAGAATTCCCTGTAAAATGAAGATGCACTTTCCAAGCCGGGCGTGGTGGCTCACACCTGTAATCCCAGGACTTTGGGATCTCAGCTCACTGCAAGCTCCCCGCTCCCGGGTTCACGCCATTCTCCTGCCTCAGCCTCTGGAGTAGCTGGGACTACAGGCGACCGCCACCACGCCCGGCTATTTTGTTGTTGTTGTTGTTGTTTTAGTAGAGACGGGGTTTCACCGTGTTAACCAGGATGGTCTCAAAACTCCTGACCTCCTGATCCGCCCACCTCGGCCTTCCAAAGCTGGGATTACAGGCGTGAGCCACCGTGCCCAGCCCTAAAAGTTTTTAAAATGTCATTACAATAGTAAAAGACAGTAGGTGTCATGCAAAAATGTTAAAACCTTGATTTTTTCATTCGGCTTATGTAAAATTGATAAACGCAGAAAGAGCTCACATTTTGAGAAAAATGTGTCTTCCCATTCAAGAACACAGAACCCACCTTCCACTTTCCAAGTTTCCCTCTAAGAACCTTCAGTAAAGAAGCTATCTACACAAGTGGATACGGATAAAACGGGCAGTTTTAGGTGAGAATTTTCGCTACTAAAAATGACTCACGGTGTTTTTTTTGTTTTTTTTTGAGACGGAGTCTCGCTCTGTCGCCCAGGCTGGAGTGCAGTGGCGTGATCTCGGCTCACCGCAAGCTCCGCCTCCCGGGTTCACGCCATTTTCCTGCCTCAGCCTCCCGAGTAGCTGGGACTACAGGCGCCGCCACCACGCTGGGCTAATTTTTTGTATTTTTAGTAGAGACGGGGTTTCACTGTGTTGGCCAGGATGGTCTCGATCTCCTGACCTCCTGATCCGCCCGCCTCGGCCTCCCAAAGTGCTGAGATTACAGGCGTGAACCGCCGCGCCCGGCCCACTCACGGTAGTTTTTGATAGAGGAATGAGTTCTCTCATTAGGCACCTCCTATAATGTATATAACACCGTGACTTAAACGTGTACGTTAAAAATAAAAAACACTGTATATGCTTCGCTTTGTGAGTTAAATCACTCACATTCTCCACCAAGTGCTCCGCAGGGGAATTATGAGGGATGCAGAGCAGCTGAGGCTCCGTTTGGCACCGCCGCTCCGAGGGCGTCCGGCGCCCTCCAAGGCCCCGTCCCAGGGGCTGCCGGGAAGCCGGGCCCGGGGACCCCCTCCCACCCTGGGCCGACCCCCGCTCCCTGTGCTGCCTGTCCCAGGCTTCCAGGTCTCTGCTCCTGCGCGCCAGGCAGCGCTCCACCTCCGCGGTATCGCCCTTGACAGCGCCCTGTGGATCTTCCGCAGTTCCGCGTCCCAGATTCGGTGCCCCCAACCCGTGCAGACGTGGTCTATGGGGCCCAGGCCCGCTGGCCCCTGCGGCTCCCGAAGCCGAAGAACTTCTTCAAGGAGGTAAGTTCTTCTCAGACCCCCAACCACGGGCTCCTGAGCCGCGGCAGCTCCCTGTCACCTTTTCACCGCCCGCCGCCCCACACCCAGCCCCAAATCCCCAATCAACTCCCAATCCCCGACCCAACCTCCGCGATCCAGCCCGGTCCACCCTTCAGCAGCTACACTCGCAGCCTCCGATCTCTCAGACCTGCTGACTTCTCAGAGCTAGTGAGCCTCGCAAAGCCATTAGGCGCACGCCTGCACCTCGGAGGCCACCCGGCTCCCGGAAGCCGCTCCCTGGCGGCGCCTGCCGACAGGTGGGGCAGCAGCCTGCGGCAGGCGCCGCTGGGCTCGCGGGTTCTCCCAGCGGGCCCCGGCAGCCTCAGGACCACAGACGGAAAATCGCAGGCGCGCAGCCCGCCCTGCCGGAGGAGGGGGGCCAGTACATTCGCGGCCTCAGATCTCTCAGACCTACTGACCTCTCAGACCTAGTGAGCCTCGCAAAGCCATTAGGCGCGCCTGCACCTCGGGGGCCACCCGGCTCCCGGAAGCCCCTCCCAGGCGGCGGCCGCCGACAGGTGGGGCTGCAGCCTGGGGCAGGCGCCGCTGGGCTCGCGGGTTCTCCTGGCCGGCCCGGGAAGCCCCAGGACCACAGGCGGAAAATCGCAGGCGCGCAGGCCGCCCTGCCTGAGGAGGAGGGCCAGTCTGGCCATGCGCCCACCCCGCTCATCGTCCGCAGGAAGATCTGGGGCTGGCACGGGCACCCCGCGGCCACCAGACTGGCTTCACGGATGGCCCGGCTTCAGCGCTGAGGCTCTGGCCCTGGGGGCTGACTGGCTGGTGTCAGGCAGCGGGAGAGGCAAGGACAGTCTGGGGTTGCCCCTTCCCCCACCCGCCCCCACCGCTTCCCGTGCCAGGACTGGCAGTTTGCAGCTGCACCTCTGGCACTGGCGCGGGATGGCGGAGCTTCCCTTGGATGGCGTCAGGGTCACCGAGTACACAGCCTACCCGGTCTGAGGGTCTTGCTCCTGCGGGACACCTCTCTGGATCCTGATTCCTGGCGCTAGGCAATCCACATGGATGAGACTGATCTGCTGCTGGCGAAGCCGACCGCCTGACTTTGTTGCCTGGGCGACTGGCCCCAGAATCCGCGCTGCTGGGGTTGGGGGCCTGGTCTGCGGTGTCCAGCCACTCGCTGCCCGCGCGCCACGTCTAGGCTGGTGGCTGCAGCTGCAGCTCCGTGCCTGCGGGCGCTGGCGGGCCTGGTACCTGATATCAGGGTCAAGTGTATCGCCCACCCACCTGAGGGTCTGCTCTGCCTTGGCCTCCTCCAAGACCGCAGGGGCCACCGGGGTGGCAATTTAGCAATGGCTAAATTAAAGGAAATATCCTTTCTCTGTCTTTAAGAAATAAGTGGCTTTTGTTGTTGTTATGTTTTTGTGAGACACCCAGCTACAGCAGAAAACAAAGCGGATGCCGAGGTGAAGGTCCACAGCCAGTTCCTGTATTGATGACCTCCAGGCATTAATGTTCAATCTAACTGCTTTGGTTGGCACTTTCACCTCAGCACTTACAGATGCCTACAGATCTGTTCAATCGCACCACTTGGATTCTGAATTATTTAATACCCAATTATTTCATAATTTAATACCCAAACTATTTTAACAGTTTACCATCTCTGCAATCCTGAAGTAATTTTTTCTTTGTTTATAAAACAATCGCTATAATAAGATAAAAATCACAAAACACTTCCACATTTTATTGGGTTAAAAAAGCATTAAAACATTATACATAAAAGATAAAAATATATTTGTTTCATCATAAAAATGATGGCTTTGCAAAATTTTTTTACATTTAGCTACATTCTTACAATTCTTTAACTTTTCACTGTTATTTTATACATTTTTAAAACAATGCATACCATTGTTTAAAAAATAAATGCAGCATTTCATCTAGGACTGAATATGTAAGGCTGGTCAGCTTTTTCAGCATCGTGCAGGTGTGGGCCTCAGGCTGCTTTGTATCTACATATATCAAATGACATGACCATCTTAAGTGCACAGATACTATCTTCTCGCTTCTTTCTTCTCCCCCAAAACTATTTAATGTTGCTTTAATGGCAACGTCAATTTAACTAGTTTTGTAATTTCTGTATTTGTCACATGTCATATCAGTTCTTTTTTTTTTGTTTAAGGAAAGCATACAATCTTAGTTGCTGGGCCAGTTCTTCTGAATCAATTTGAAATCACCTTTTTTCTCTTTCGTAATAACTACTTACTTTAATTAACAGGTCAACTATTATTGGATTTTTTTTTTAGTTAAAATTTTGCTGTCTTTCAAATATTCCAACTGTTACACACACTTAAGGTACATAACTATAGCCGGGTGCGGTGGCTCAAGCCTGTAATCCCAGCACTTTGGGAGGCCGAGACGGGCGGATCACGAGGTCAGGAGATCGAGACCATCCTGGCTAACACGGTGAAACCCCATCTCTACTAAAAAATACAAAAAACTAGCCGGGCGAGGTGGCGGGCGCCTGTAGTCCCAGCTACTCAGGAGGCTGAGGCAGGAGAATGGCGTGAACCCGGGAGGCGGAGCTTGCAGTGAGCTGAGTTCCGGCCACTGCACTCCAGCCTGGGCGACAGAGCGAGACTCCGTCTCAAAAAAAAAAAAAAAAAAAAAAGGTACATAACTATAGCCTATACATATATAAGCACACGTTAAGCCAGATCTAACATAAATTTAGATATGCCAAGAAAGCCACATGACCATTATTTACATAAATATGAGCAGTGTTCACATTTATCAAGGCCAATGAATATTAAGGTGATTGCTTCAATGAGAAATTAAGTGAAGAATTATTTGTTGAATATTGTCAGATAAACACCTTTTTTTCCCTGTTAAACTTATTTAAGCCTGACCCAAATACTTTTTTTTTTTTTTTTTTTTTTTTTTTTTTTTTTGAGGCGGAGTCTCGCTCTGTCGCCCAGGCTGGAGTGCAGTGGCCGGATCTCAGCTCACTGCAAGCTCCGCCTCCCGGGTTCACGCCATTCTCCTGCCTCAGCCTCCCGAGCAGCTGGGACTACAGGCGCCGCCACGTCGCCCGGCTAGTTTTTTGTATTTTTTAGTGGAGACGGGGTTTCACCGTGTTAGCCAGGATGGTCTCGATCTCCTGACCTCGTGATCCACCCGTCTCGGCCTCCCAAAGTGCTGGGATTACAGGCTTGAGCCACCGCGCCCGGCCCCAAATACTTTTTAAACGTTTTATTCTATCATGCCTGTAGACAGCTTCATATATTAACCATTTCTGCTTTCATGGTCCTTTGAGAATGGTATCTTAGTATGTAAGTGCAATAAATAAACAACTTTTATAGGAATAAAGAAAACTGATACAAATTAGTCTGGAAAATCTAGTGTGTAGTTGGTCAGCCATGTGCCCAGCTAAACCTCAAGGGATGGTTCTGTTAAAAGGAAGAAAAGAAGAATAGTATGTAACAGAAGCCTGCTCTGTGCGCCCAGGTTACAGCTGTGGCCACTCAGTCTGCCTTGTGCCTCCTTCTTCTCACAGAGGACACACTCCTTCCAGCCCCAAGCAAGAAAGACCAAAGTCTCTTGCCAGGCCTGGTGGCTCACGCCTGTAATCCCAGCACTTCGGGAGGCCGAGGCAGGTGGATCATGAGGTCAGGAGATTGAGACCACCCTGGTTAACACGGTGAAACCCTGTCTGTACTAAAAATACAAAAAAAAAAAGCCGGGCATGGTGGCGGGCGCCTGTAGTCCCAGCTACTCAGGAGGCTGAGGCAGGAGAATGGCATGAACCCGGGAGGCGGAGTTTGAAGTGAGCTCAGATAGCACCACTGCACTCCAGCCTAGGCGACAGAATGAGACGCTGTCTCAAAAAAAAAAAAAAAAAAGACCAAAGTCCCTTTCAGTTACTGTATCCAACCCAAAGTGGGACTACAGGTATGCACCACCATGCCCAGCCAATGTTTTGTACTTTTTAGTAGAGATGTGGTTTTACCATGTTGGCCAGGAGGGTCTCAATCTCCTGACCTCATGATCTGCCTGCCTTGGCCTCCTGAAGTGCTGGGATTACAGGCGTGAGCCACGGCGCCTGGCCTCGCCTGATCTTTTTAAAGATCACACTATACCTACTCAAAGCACACACCAAATTGTACGGAAGAAAAACTTACAGAGAGAGATCCTCAGCTTCCTGCAGGACAATGCTAACTCAATTTTCTTTGGTCATACTGAGGAATTCTGATCAGATACCCTCTGGTAGAAGAGCACATAGGCATTCCAGTATCTTCAGCATACACCACTGCACAGGTCTGCATTATAATAAAACATTAAGGAAGAGGTCTGTAAAAGTTTTTCTTGTCTTGCAAATCTAAAACAGAGGGCTCATAAATCCAGCAAAAATAACTACTCGCTAAACTTGTTAAATGCAAAATATAAATCAAATGTGGGTCTCTTGGAGTACTGCTCAGAATGGAGCTCAGGGTACTTCAGTTCTGGGACTAAAACCAATCCCTTACTTGGGAGCGATACTGGAGGGGAAGGAAGAAGTAAGGGAGTTGTTCAGTAATGGAGTAAGGAAAAGAAATAGCCTAGAAAAGTCCACGTTTAAGCAAATAGCAAGTAACATTTTAAAATATTCTATGGATCTCTTGCTACAGCAATGCGAGTGGGAGCACCAGGAGCCCAGTCTCAGAGCGGACACCACAGATTGTTTTATGAAAACGGCAGCTGGGATGTGGAGGAAGAGCCCCCTGCAAGTTGGACAGGAGCCACAAGCTGCACTGTGAACCTGGTCACTCTGCACCAATGCCATCGGCCCGTGGGTCTCCAAGGGGACCTGCCAATTGGACTGCAAATTCCCCAGTTTGCCCCCAGATAGTATAGAAAATTATCTGTGTAAATAATGTAAAGAAAACACACCTATGGCAAAAACATATGCATGTTCTTTCGCACAGGGTGAAATCATAACTGGTCTCATCTAACATTTCCTCAAAGATCAGCCAAATCTAGGTCAATTCTGGTAAACATACTATATCCAACCTCAAAGGTTACCACCATTAGATGCGTGGCTATGGTAGTACGGTACCAACATCTAAACTAGTGAATCTAATGCAGGTAAGAATTCAGAAATGCCCCCAGATGATTTCAAAGCCAAATTTCAGCTAAGGTCTCCACAAAATGGCTTTTTTTTTTTTTGAGACAGAGTCTTGCTCTGCCCCCAGGCTGGAATGCAGTGGCGCAATCTCAGCTCACTGCAAGCTCCGCCTCCCGGGTTCACGCCATTCTCCTGCCTCAGCCTCCCGAGTAGCTGGGACTACAGGCGCCTGCCACCTCGCCCAGCTAATTTTTTTGTATTTTTAGTAGAGACAGGGTTTCACCGTGTTAGCCAGGATGGTTTCAATCTCCTGACCTCGTGATCCACCCGTCTTGGCCTCCCGAAGTGCTGGGATTATAGGCTTGAGCCACCGCGCTCGGCCGGCTATTTTCAAACATAGCACATTCTGACTGGGTTTGCTGAGGTACTTTCCCTCGTACATTTTTTTTGTCCTGGGACTGGGGGTTGTGGAAGGAAAGACTGCTTTGCAATATTGCATGATAAATATGGTTCTAAAAGTGCAGGTGTTAGAAATATCTTCCCTAATTAACCACACTCCTATGTAAGTGAAAAGGAAATCTGAAAATTTTAGTGGCAAATTACTTCTTCTGAAACTAATCTTAATTTGGACTTCTTTATTCATTAGTTTCTCTTTGATATTCATATCATCCCCTTAACTCACTCTTCTCTCACACCAACCTGCACCCCCCCAAGGCTGTTGTAAAGAATTATCTTTAAAAAATCTTATAAGCAGCTGGAACATTTTCATTCCAGTTATCAACGAGGTCGTTCATGGTTCTTTAACTAGAGCAGAAATGTTAGAATAAACTCTGTTGTAGTTTTAGATAAAGAACACTACTTCCAATTTTATACAGAACTATAAATTAAAAATAAACTGGTGGAAAATAGTTATTTGTAAATAATTACTTTGATCATCAACTTTTGATCTCTATTCTCCTCTGAAGCATTCATACTTCAGGGTCTCACGATTTAGGTCCAAGTCTCCTCTGCATCATTAAATGTCTACCACTTTCCCTTTCCACACCCCATAGAGCCCAGATGCCAGAGAAATAAAAGGTTAAAAAGTAAGCATCCTGGCTGGGCACAGTGGCTCCTGGTTGTAATCCCAGTGCTTTGGGAGGCCGAGGTGGGAGGATCACGTTGAGCTCCGGAATTTGAGACCGGCATGGGCAACATGGCAAGACCCCATGTTTCTACTGAAAATACAAAAATTAGCCAGGCGTGGTGGTGTGTGCCTATAATCCCAGCTACCCAGGAGGCTGAGGCAGGAGACTCACTTGAACCTGGGAGGTGGAGGTTGCAGTGAGCTGGGATCATGACACTGCATTCCAGCTTGGGTGACAGAGCAAGACGAAAGAAAGGAAAGGAAAGGAGAGGAGGGAAGGGGAGGAGAGGGGAGGGGAGGGGAGAGGAGGAAGGAAAGGAAGGAAAGAAGGAAGGAAGGAAAGAAGGAAAGAAGGAAGGAAAGAAGGAAGGAAAGAAGGAAGGAAAGAAGGAAGGAGAAAGAAAAAAGTGTTATTAATTAATTGTTTTAAAAGCAAAATCATTCCCAACTTATGTTCCCTCACATTCCTAAATTTTTGCAAGTGCTGTCTCTTCTATCTACGAAAAGTGTTTCCGCTTCATTTCCTGCAAACGTTGATTTACGTAACACTCAGCTCTGCCCTACAAAGAATAAGTCTGGCTTCCTATGACATTCGAGGAGAAAGCGAAAGGCAGCTTGAAAAGCATCCTCCCATCCTGGGTCGGGTATTCCAGTGTACCCACAACTTCCCTCCCTCTTGCAGATCCCAACACATACTGAGCTGCTCATGGCTCCATCGCTGGGCTTGCATTCTTCTCATTGCTGGAATGGAATGACCTTCCTCTGCTTGCTTCACTTGGTTCGATAGGTTTTAAGGCAATCTTTTAAATTTCATCACCAGGCCCTAAATTTCATCCACCATACATGAGGATGATCCTAGGTGGACATCAGAACCCAACTTGGACTTCCTGTCTCCAGGTGGATACTAGGCCCCTGGTGGATGGCCAGCCCTAGGGTGACACCAAGGCTCCAGGCAAACACCAGGCCCAAGGTGAGCATTAAGCTTCCGGTAAACACCAGGCCCATGTGGATTACTAGGCCCCAAGCAGACGTCAGGCCCCAGGTGTACCCTTGGGCCCCAGGTGAGTATCTATGCCCCAGCTGAACATCAGTCAACAGGTGGATGCCCAAGCCCTTGGTAAACACCAGACAACAAATGAACATCAGGCCCCAGAGAGACATTTGGTCCAGGTGGATACCTAAGTGGCCTGGTGAACCTCAGGCTCCTGATAAACACCCAGGCCACAGAAAGATAACAGGCCACACCTAAACATCCGGGCCTCAGGTGGGTATCAGGCCCCAGCCAAATACCAGGCCCCAAGTGGACACTGAACTCAGGTGCCAGGCTGACACCCAGGCCCCGTTGCACACCAGGTCATAGGGAAACATTAGGCCCCAAGAGGATACCCAATCCCCAAGTAGATATCAGACTGCAGGTGAACACCCATCCCCAGAAGAACACCCAGAACACCCGTACCCAGAGGATACACAAGCCCCAAGTAGCTGTCAGGCCCCAAGTGAACACCAAGCCCGACGTGGATATCAGAACCCAGGTAGGCACCTGGCCTAGGGAGTACTCCCAGGCCCCAGGTAGACAAGGTCCCATGTGCACATGTGGCACTGGGTGAATAATCAGGCCCAGTGTGGGCACAGGACCCCAGCTGAACATCAGGCTCAAGGCTGACACCCAGGCACCAGGTTTACACGAGGACTCAAGTGAAAACTTCACTCCAAATGGACATCAGACCCCAGGTGAAATTCAGACCCAAGTGGATACCTAGGCTCCAATTGGACAGCTAGTCCCCAGGATTTCAGGCCCTAGGGTGACACCCAGGCTCCAGGTGGACACCAGGCTCATGGTAGAAATTAAGACACAAGGTGACACCTAGGAACTCGGTAAACAGGAGGGCACATGTAAATTACCAGGCCCCAGGTGAACACCCACGCCCCAGGTTGACACCAGGCCCCAGGTGAACATCAGGTCCCAGGGTGACGTCAGGCCTCATGTGGATACCTAGATGCCTGGTGAACATGAACATCAGGCCACAGATTGAAACCAAAGCCACAGAAGGGTATCAGACCCCATGTAAACACCCAGGCCCCAGGTGGGAATCAAGACCCCCTGGTAAACACCAGGCTCCTAGTAGACATTAAGGCCCAGCACAACGCCTGGCTCCAGGTGAACAACAGGCCTAAGGTAGCTATCAGGACCCAAGCGGACGCTGGACTCAAGGTGTACATCAGGTGTACCATAGTAACCCACATGGGGCCTGGTGTTTACCGGTGTCCGATGTCCCAGTTGGACACCAAGTCACATGGGGACACAGACCCCAGGTGGACACCCAGTCTCAGGATGGAAATCAGGCCCTAGGCAAACAGAAGGCCCCAGGTGAACATCAGTCCCCAGGTGGGCATCCAGGCCCCAGATGGATACCAGGCCCCAGGTGGACATCAGACCCAAGGTAAATACCCATCCCTAGGTAGACACCAGACCCCAGGCAGGTTATAGGTCCCAGGAAAACACCCAAGCCCCAAGGAGAAATCAGACCCCAGGTGAACTCTGGTCTGCAGGTGTGCATCACGCTGGGCATCTATCTTGGACCTTGTGTTCACCGGGGGCCTATGTCCACCCCTTGGGCCTGCTGTTCATTTGTGGCTTGGCGTTCACCTGGGTCCTGAGAGTCAACCTGATGCCTGATACCCACCTACGACCTACACAGTCACCTGGGGCCTGATGTCAACCTGCAGTGTAGGCATCCACCAGGGGCCTGATGTCCACCTGAGGTCTGGAGTACAACTGGGGCTTGGTGTCCACCTGGAGCCTTGATGTCATCCTGGGGCCGAATGGCCACCTGGAGCCTGGTATCTATCTAAAGCCTGGGTTCTGCTTGGGGCATTATTATGTCCCCTTGAAGACTCGGTATCCAACTAGGGCCTGATTTTCACCTGAGACCTAATATCCACAAGAGGCCTGGGTGTGTCCCTGAAGCCTTGGTATCCTCCGTGGGCCTGAAGTCCATCTGTGACATTCTGTCCAACTGGGGCCTGGGTGTAAACCTGGTGCCTGATGCATACCTCAAGTCCAGTGTGCACCTGGGACGCGATGGCCACCTGAGGCCATATATCCACCTGGGGCCAGAGTGTCCACTTGGGGCCTAATGTTCACCAGGAACCTAACTATCCACCTGGGGCCTCACATCTGCCTGGGGCTCAGGTGTCAATGTGCAGCCTGGCCATCACCTGCGGCCTGATGTTCAACTGGAGCCTGGTGTCCACCTGGAACCTATTTGTCAACTGGGAACCTGATGTCCACCTGGTGCCTGATGTCCACTTGGAACTGGAATCCAACTGGTAACTGCTATACCCCTAAGACAGCGTCAATTTGGTGTTTGATGTCCAATGTTCACCTGGGACTGTCCACTTGAGGCCTGATGTCTGCCTGGAACCTGGGTCTCCACTTCCGTCCCGAATATTGACTGAGGCCTGGGTATCCACTTGGGGCCTTATGTCTACCAAAAAGGGCTGTGGCACCATGCACCCCTCCTTATTCCTGGGAAGAGGTTGTGGAGAGTTGCTGTACACCCAACCCTCACAGTTCAGGATCATGTCCTCCTGAAGACACAATCCAGGAAACTGACTTCTTGGCCCAAGTCACTGCTCAAGGCATGAAGATCTGGAGGCAGCACTGGGAACAGAGATGCAGCTGCAGCTGCCCAGGCTCCCCTCCACCAAGTCGTGCACCAGGCCGCTGGGGGCTTCCAAATCAGGTGCTGGAATTGGGGCCCTGGAGCCTCGCCCCATCCTGCTGCCCACGGGAAAAGGGCAGCACCAGAGAATGCTGCCCTCACAGCTGCCCCAGGCCCAGGTCAACCTGCCGGGGCTACTCCTCCAGGACAAAGGCCACACAGGTCATCAGCCACCGCCGCATGATGTAAAGGGGCTGGAAAAAGGCTGCCCGCGGGCAAAGCAAGCACAGAGTCAGCCAGCCAGGGGCACCCAGGGCTGCGAGAACTTTCTCCAAGGTAAGCTCTCAGCCTTCTTTGGTTTTGCTGTACTTTCCAACCAAGTTGTGATTTTCTGAAAAGTGAGTAGGACGTTTTCAGGGCGGCCTTAGCAACTTCTAGGCCTAACAGCAATCTAGGAGAGTCCCAGTTGCTCCTATCCCCGCTGACACTGAGCTGCCCACAGGGGAAAATCCAGAGATGGCTTGACTCCGTCTGACATTTCATTTCACTGTGGTTTCCAATGTTTCTTAGGAAACTGGGCTAGGTTGGTTTGTTTCTTCTTCATACCATCCTTCTCATACTTTCTTTGTGTTCTTTCCTGGTTGCCATTTTCACTTTCCTTATACTGCATATGTAGGTCTCACGTTTCCGTTCCTTCTTCCTTTCCAGTCTGTGTGTATTCTGTGCAACGCCTACGGTAGGTAACGCCTACGGTAGGTAACAACGCCTACGGTAGGTAACAACGCCTACGGTAGGTAACAATGCCTACGGTAGGCCCCAGGTGAATACTTTGACCCCAAGTGGACCTGAGGCTCCAGGTGAATACCCAGTACCTACTATGGACACCAGGCCCCACGTGGACAGCAGTCCGCAGGTAAATATAAGGCCCCAGTTTAAAACCCAGACCTGCCTGAGATCTTCACACCCAGGACAGAGCAGTAGGGGCAACTTATCCAGGCACCGCCTGAGCCAAGATGACGCCTTCCCACCGCATGGGCAGGAGGGGCATTTCTCAGATGACAACGGGCAGGGCCACAGCAACTCCCTGCTCACTCTCCCCAGGATGAGGGCAGGTGCATGGGGCACACCTGTTCCAGGTGGACATAAAGCTCCAGTGGACACAAAGGACCCAGGAAAACATCAGGCCCCAAGTGGACACTGAACTCAAGGTGGACATTGGCCATCAGGCACCAGGTTGACACCAGGACCTGGGTGGACACCAGGTCCCAGAGGGACTCCAGTTCCTGCACAGACATCAGGCCCCAGGAGGACATCAGGTCGCAGTTTGGCTCGGAGGCCCCAGGTGAACACCAGGCCCCAGCTAAACATCAGGCCCCAGGTGAACGCCCATGCCTCAGGTAAATACCAGGCCCCAGGTACATACCAGGCCCCAGGTGGAAATCTGGCCCCGGATGGACATCAGGCATCTTGGTGGAACACCAGGCACCACTTGAACTCCAGGCTCCAAGTGGAAGTCCAGGCCTCAGGTAAGTATCAGGGCCAAGGTGAACAGGAGGCCCCAGGTGAACAGGAGGCCCCAGGTGGATACCTAGGCCCCTGGTGAAAATTAGGCCCCAGATGGACACCCTGACCCCAGGGGAACATCTGGTTCTAGATGGATATCAGGCCCCAGATAAATACACAGTCCCTGTGTACACATCAGGCTCCAAGTAGACACTAGTCCCCAGACAGACACAAGGACCCAGGTGCACACGGACTCAAGGTGTCCATCAAGCACCAGGCTCACACCCAGGCCACAGCTGGACACAAAGTCACAGGTGGACAGCCGTCCCACAGAGGACACCAAGGACTCAGGTGCACATCCAGGCTCGAGGGGAACATGAGGCCCTATGTAGGCAGCAGGCGCAGGATGGGTATCAGACTCCAGGTAAACACTCAGGCTCCAGGAGTACAATAGGCCTGAAGAGGATACCAGGCCCCATCTGAGTATCAATCCTCATAGGATGGCATGCTCCACATGGACACCAGGCGTCAAGTAAATGCCTAGGCCCCTGGTGCGTATCAGGCCCCATGCGGACACTCAGACCAGAGGTGGACATTTGACCCCAGGTGGACACCTATACCCCAGGTTGACATGAAGACCCAGGACTCCAGGCTTCAAGGGGCCACCAGGCCCCAGGTAGCTATGGAGGCTCCGGGTGGACATCAGGTACCAAGCTGACAGCCAGGGCACAGGGGGACACAAGGCCCCAGGGGATCAAGTGGTACAAAGTGGACACCAGGTCCCAGGTAAACAACAGTAACCAGGTGGATACCCACACCCCAGGTAGAAACCAGGCCCTAGCAACACACCAGACCTCAGGAGGATATGTAGGAACCTGGTGGACATCAGGCCCTAGGCTGGACACCAAGACCCCAGTGGACATCAGGCCCCAAGTGTTCACTGAGGCCCCAGGTAAATGCCCGGGTCCCAGGTCAAAACCAGGCCCCCGAAGGACACCCGGGCCCCAGGTGGACATAGAGTCTCAGGTGGACACTTGACTCTAAATGGACATCAGGCCCTGGGTGGACACAGGCCCCAGGTGGATACCTTGGCTCCTGGTGAACATTGGACCCCAGGTGCACATCTAGGTCCCATGTGGACGTCCGGGCCCAGGAAGTCCTCAGGCACCGAGAAACACTCAGGCCCCAGCTGGACATCTGGTTGCAGGTTGACACCCAGGCCTCAGGTGGACACCAGGTGCTAGGAGAACTTCAGGCCCCTGCTACAATCACCCAGGGCTTATACCAGGTCCCAGGTTTCACATTTTATAAAAATAGAAAAGTTAGCCGGGCATTGTGAGGCATGCCTGAATCCCAGCTACTCGGGAGGCTGAAGCAGGAGAATCACTTGAACCCGGGAGGGGGAGGTTGCAGTGAGCCAAGATTGTGCCACTGCACTCCAGCCTGGGGGACAGAGGGAGACTCCGTCTCAAAAAAGAAAATAATATTCTCTGCATAATTAATTTGTATTTTTGACTGATAAAGCACACCAGAGTTGAACATATTCTTCTTAATATGAGTCATGTTTAAGAAAAACTAGAATCCAAAATTTGAACCTCAGCAAATCAATACCAGTCCATTACCTTGCTGGCATAAAAATAAGAAAGAGCGGCCATAGATTATTACAGTATTTGTTTTTAACTTGTAGGGAATATACATGTTTATTTAAATTCTAAGGTTAAAATAGTTTGTGAATCATTAATTTTCTTCTTATAAAATCTATTCAGAATATAGTAGTCCTCCTTTATCCATCAGGGATACATTTCAAGATCTTCAGTGGATGCCTGAAACCACAGATAGTACTAAATTCAATATAGATTATCTTTTTTTCTATACATACATGCCCTAGGATTAACGTTTACCTTTTTACTTAAAAGGAACACTTCACGGCTCCTCTTTGGCATTTTTGAATTGCCAGCATCTGTACCTTTGCACTTTGGGGCCATTATTAAGTAAAACAACAGCTCTTTTAACACAAACACCGCATATCTCAATTATGGATCTGATGACCCAGAGGGCTGCTAAGTGACTAACAGGTGGGTAAGGTAGGCAGGTAGATGTTGTGGGCAAAGAGACGATTCACGTCCTGGGTGGGCCTGAGTAGAGAGGGATGACAGAGCTCCCATCACACTACTCAGAACAGCACGCAAGTTAAAACTTGTCAATTGTTTATCTGTGGATTTTTCATTTAATATTTTCAGACCGGAATTGCCTGTAGGTAAGTGAAACCACAAAAGCCAAATGCAGCTTACGTGGTATAACAGTATTAGAAATAAATGTTAACATAAACGATCATGCTGTTACAGCCCCTGGTGTGCTGTTACTCATATTTTAAAACAAAATCATCCATTATAAAAGATAGTCTGTTAAAGTGAGTATTGTGCTACTATGTTAGATTGCACTATGCTGGAAAATATTCCCTGTAAAAATGTGGCCCTCAATTTCAAAGCTGTTTTTTCAGTTTTAAAACTGGCTTTTATTGGCTAGGTGCTGTGGCTCACACCTGTAATTCCAGCACTTTGGAAGACTGAGGCGGATGGATCACGACGTCAGGAGTTCGAAACCAGCCTCCCCAAAATGGTGAAACTCTGTCTTTACTAAAAGTAATAATAAAAAAAATAGCCAGACACTGGCTGGGCGTGGTGGCTTACACCTGTAATCCCAGCACTTTGGGAGGCTGAGGCATGTGGATCACGAGGTCAGGAGTTTGAGACCACCCTGGCCAACATGGTGAAACCGTCTCTACTAAAAATACAAAAATTAGCCAGGCGTAGTGGTGCATGCCTGTAGTCCCAGCTACATGGGAGGCTGAGGCAGGAGAATTGCTTGAATCCAGGAGGCAGAGGTTGCAATGAGTCAAGATTGCACCACTGCACTCCAGTCTGGGTGACAGAGCAAGAGTCGATCTCAAAAGAAAAAAAGAAAGAAAGAAAGAAAAAAATTAGCCAGATACCAAATGCCGGGTGTCTGGGCAGAAGAGAGTTGGACCAATGAGATCCTGTATAGCCCAGAAAGGGGAGGTGACATGCCCAGGGACACACAGTAAAGCAGTGCTGGGGACTGCAGCCCACTTTGACCCCACTGGCAGCCGTCTCTGATCCACCTCTGTTCCGTGGTTTCTCCCCACCCTAAAGGTTCTACTCTGCTCTTGTGCCTCAAACCTACTTCAACTGTGCAGACATCAAGGAAGCCTTCCCTGGCCTCAGCCTGAGAGGGAGTTTCCTCTGTCTGAGCCGGATCCTAAAACCAGTAAATGGACATTCTAAGGAGACAGGTTTTGGCTTAACCCAAGAAAGGACTTCCTGGGAACTGAAGCTCTCCAGATAGGCCATGAGCTACCTGAGGATGTCGTGAGCACACTATGACCAGAGGTATGCAAGCAGGCAGGTAACCAATGTGGCATGGGCTGCTCCGAAATAACATATGATGCTATGATGCAGCACTTGGCATGAGCTCCAGCACCTGGTCAGCAAGCACTTCATCAATGTTTATTCTATCTTTGTTCCATCAGAGATGGTGAGTATCCTGTCCCTCAGGGAATTCAAGCAGAGGCTCTAGGATTACTGGACTCTGAGTGCCTGGCACAGGAGTCCGTCCAGAGCAGGTGGGTACTCGCAGTGTTTGACAGACTGAATGACCCCTGCCATCCGGCCACATAGGCAAGTGAGGAGCCTGCTCACCTTGAGGTGCCCCAGGTGCACTCAGGTCCACTCAACATGCAGTTGAGTGTGCAGAACATGTGCAGAATGTACTTGACTTTACTCTCGTCCATGATAATGTACACGGCTGCTTTCCTCTTGAAACCGGCATCCAGCAGGTCCTTGAAGATGTCCACATCGGTGGACATGTCCATGACCACAGCCATCACCTGGGAACAAGAAGAGAGACAGGCGCCTGTCAGACAGCACAGCGGTGGGTACAGGGTGCCTCAGCAGAATGCACCCTCCCATGCCACCAGTCTCTCACAGGTGCCCACTCTGGCCCCACTCTTGGAACCTCAGGACTGGGACCAGGAAGTGAGGGCCATGGGGTCTCTCTTGCCCTGAAGTTCTAGCTGCAGCCCCAGCTGTGGACTCACCAGGGGCCCTGTGTTGGTGCATTCCCAGGCCTGGGCTGGCTACACTCTGCCCTTCAGGTAACACCTGGGGATGCTGAGATGAACCAGATGTGTCAATGGCCAGGGAGAAGGGCAGCAGCTGGTGTGTTCACTTGCTAGGACCTCCCCTGCATCCCTGGGCTGGTGTGGACAGAATGATAGAAAAACAAGAATAGACCAATAATGAGTAATGCAATTAAAGCAGTAATAAAATGTCTCCCATCAAAGAAAAACACAAGAATCATGGTTTTACTGCTGAATTCAACCAAACGTTTTCAAAAGAGCTAATACCAATTTTACTCAAAATATTCCCCAAAAAACGAAGAGGAAGGAATACTTCCAAACTTGTTGTATGAGGCCAGCATTACCTCGATACAAAAAGCAGACCAAAACACAACACAGAAAGAAAACCACAGGGAAATATTCCTGATGAACATAGATGCAAAAAATCCTCAGCAAAATACTTGAAAAGTGCATTTGACAAGACAATAAAGAGATCATCTGCCATGATCAAGTGGGATTCATCCGAGGAATATGAGGATGATTCAATAAACACAAATAAATAAATGTGCTACATCCCATTCAGTGAATCAAGAAAAAAACCATAAAATCATTTCAGTAGATGCTGAAAAAAAATTCAACATTCCTTCATAATAAAAATTCAACAAAATGAGTACAGAAAAAACGTATCTCAGCACAGCAAA
This sequence comes from Trachypithecus francoisi, assembly GCF_009764315.1. Taxonomy (NCBI): domain Eukaryota; kingdom Metazoa; phylum Chordata; class Mammalia; order Primates; family Cercopithecidae; genus Trachypithecus; species Trachypithecus francoisi. Next base: position 110,037,573 of record NW_022681465.1, on the reverse strand, counting down.
GGCCACATATGACAAAAACACAGCCAACATCATAAACAATGGGGAAACGTTAAAAGCTCTTCCTCTAAACTGGAACAAGTGTGGCTACTTTTACCACATTTATTCATCATAGTACTGGAAGTCCGAGCTAGAGCAATTAGACAGGAGAATGCTATAAAAGGCATCCAAATGGGAAAAAAGAAACTCAAATTGTCTCTGTTCGCAGGTGACATGATCATATATAGAGGGAGAACCCTAGAGATTATACAAAAAAACCTACTAGAAACAATAAATTAATTTAGTAAAGTTACAAGACACAATATCAATGTACAAAAATGAGTAGCACACGCATGCACCAATAGTAAAACACCCAACAAGGAAATCAAGAAAGCTATTTCATTACCCCTACCACCAAAAAAATACCTAGAGATAACCAAAAAGGTTAAAGATCCCACAACGAAAACGATAAAACATAGATGAAAAATATTAAAGCAGACACACGTAAATGGACAGATATTCCATGTCCAAACACTCGAAGAATATTGGTAAAATATCTGTATCACCCAATGTGATCTACAGAATCAATGCAATCCACGTTAAGTTACAAAAGACATTCTTCATAGAAATAGAAAAAAATCCTAAAATTCACATGGAAATGCAAAATACCTCAGAAAAACAAAATAATCTTGAATAAAAAGAAAAAAGCTGGAGCTGTCACAATATCTGATTTCAAAATATACTACAAAAACAGCATGGTACTGGCAAAAAAACGGGGCAAGGGAGAGACAGAGAGACACAGACAGACATAGACAAATGAAACCTCAGAGAACTCAGAAATAAATTCACACATTTACAGTCAACTCATTTTTAACACAGGCACCAAGAATACACCTTCGGGAAGGGCAATCTCTTCAGGAAACTGCTAGGAAAACATAACATCCACAGGTAAGACAATAAATTTAGACCTTTATCTTACCATATACAAAAATCTACTCGAAGTGAAGATTGACATGTTGAACCTGAAACTATGAAACTACTAGAGAGAAAACGTAGGATTAAATGCTTCATGAAATTGGTTAGGACAAGGGATTTTCTAACAGACATCAAAAGCACAAGTAACAAAAGCAAAAACACACAAATGCAATTACATTAAATGTAAAAGCTTCTGTAAAGCAGAGGAAGCAGTCAATAGAATGAAGAAACAATCCAGAGAATGGAAGTATTTGCAAACTATGCATCAGGCAAGGCGTTAATACACAAAACATACAAAGAACTCAAACTAATCAAAAGCAAAAATACAAATAATCTGATTTAAAAATCAAAAAAAGGCCGGGCGCGGTGGCTCAAGCCTGTAATCCCAGCACTTTGGGAGGCCGAGACGGGCGGATCACGAGGTCAGGATATCGAGACCATCCTGGCTAACACGGTGAAACCCCATCTCTACTAAAAATACAAAAAATTAGCCGGGCGAGGTGGCGGGCGCCTGTAGTCCCAGCTACTCGGGAGGCTGAGGCGAGAGAATGGCGTAAACCCGGGAGGCGGAGCTTGCAGTGAGCTGAGATCCGGCCACTGCACTCCAGCCTGGGCGACAGAGCGAGACTCCGTCTCAAAAAAAAAAAAAAAAAAATCAAAAAAAGACCTACCCAAAACCTTGGTCCCCCACCATCATTTCCCCATCTTTTTTTCCCGACTGCCTTTGGCTTCCTCTCTCTCGCCACCCTTTTTCTTCCTCCTTCTACCCCAAAACGTTTTCCCCACCATTTTTCCCCCACTGTCTTTTCGCAAAGCCCTCTCTATTCTCCCACTCACTACCGTTTTCCCCACCCATCTACCCAAAAACTTTTCTCCACTGTTTTTTCAGCCTCTCCCTGGCCACCCTTTTCTCCCCCTCCTGCTCTCATCACCCTCTTTTGTTCCTCCATCTCCCCAAATACATTTTCCCCCATCTTTTCCTAGAACTTTCCCACTCCTCCTGTTCGCCACCCTCTTTCCCTCTCCATCTACCTAAAAATCGTTTCCCCATTGTCTTTCTCTCCCTTCCTCCTTGCCTCCCTTTCCCTTCTCCATCTACCCAAAAACATTTCCCTGCCATCTTTCCGCAAAGCCTCCTTCCTACTCCTGCTCACCCCCCTCTTTTACCCATCTACGTCCCCAATTTTTCCCCATCATCTTTTCACAAAGCCTTCCCCACTTCCCGCTCACCCTCTTCTTTCCTCTATCCTGGCTGCCATCCTCTTTTTGCTCTCCATCTACCCCAAACTGTTTTCCCTATCATCTTTTTCCCAACCCTCTTTCCCCACTCCCCCGGCCACCCTATTCTCCCACTTGCCACCCTCTTTCCCCCTCCGTCTACCCACTTTTTACCCACCGTCTTTTCTTTCTGCACTTTCTTTTCTGTCCACCGTTTTTTCCACATAAACCTTTTCTCCTTCCCGCTCGCCACCCTCTTTATCCTTCTCCCGCTTGCCACCCTCTTTCCCCCTCCATCTTAGAAGCTTCTCTCCTCACTGTCTTTTCGCAAAACCTTCTCTCCCTCCTGCTCGCCTTTCTCTTCCCCCTTCCTCTCTGCACCCTCTTTTCTCCTCCCACTTGCCACCCTTTTCTCCTCTCCATCTACTCAAAATCTTTTTTTTTTTTTTTTTTGGGACGGAGTCTCGCTCTGTCGCCCAGGCTGGAGTGCAGTGGCCAGATCTCAGCTCACTGCAAGCTCCGCCTCCCGGGTTTACGCCATTCTCTCGCCTCAGCCTCCCGAGTAGCTGGGACTACAGGCGCCCGCCATCTCGCCCGGCTAATTTTATATTTTTTTTAGTAGAGACGGGGTTTCACCGTGTTAGCCAGGATGGTCTCGATCTCCTGACCTCGTGATCCGCCCGTCTCGGCCTCCCAAAGTGCTGGGATTACAGGCTTGAGCCACCGCGCCTGGCCTACTCAAAATCTTTTTACCCACCGTCTTCTTTCCCTTTTTCTCCCAGCCGTACTTTTGCAAATGTTCTCTCCCTCCTCCTCACCCTCGTTCTCCCCTCACCACCCTCTCTTCCCCCTTCCATTTACCCAAAAACTTTTTCCCTACCGTCTTTCTGCAAAACCTTCTCTTCTTCCTGTTCACCAGCCTGTTTTCCCCCCAGTTTTTTTTTTTTTCACCATCTTTTCCTCACTATTTCCTGCCTTTTCCTGCTTGCCATCCTCTTTTCCCTTTGGCACTAACCACCCTCTTTACCCCTCCATCTACCCCAAAACTGTTTTCTCCTTCCTACCGCTCCAGCCACACTGCAGTCTCTGTCACCACCAAACGCAGTGAGGCCAGCATCGGTGCCACAGCCTCCAGCAAGCAGCAGTGGCTATCCCTTCTCCTGGTCCTCTAAGCAGGGCATGGAACAGCTCTGCAGGCAGACAGAGAAGAACCTGGAATGACTTGACTTCCCTTCGGCACAATTTATATACTGAGGTTATGCATATGTAGTTCCTGGACTACATGTTCCAGGATTGGATAAGTGAAAACCTGGAGGCCTACTCTGATTGGACTTTATTATCATGTTCTGATTGGATGAGAGCAAGTCTTAGGACAACCAACCAGAGTATGAAAATAAAGTCCATTCAGAGAAGGCCTGGAAGTTTTCTCTCATCCAATCAGAACATATAGTTCATAAACCAAGTGCATAACTTCATCTGCATGCTGAGAAGGACTGATGGTGTCCTAAGCTCTCCTGTATTGCCTGCTGGCCTACTCTGTTCCTGGCTTAGAGGACCAGGAGAAGAGGGAGCTGGAGGTTGGAGACTGCAACACTACGGGCTTGCTTCACTCCAGCTGGTGGTGGCCACAGAGACTGCAGCGCGGCTGGAGTGGTAGGACCGTGGCTGGAGCAGTAGGAGGACGGCTGGGAGCGAGAACTGCTCTTGACTGGCTAGAGGTCTAGGCGAAGGGGGGACCTCCTGCCCCACGCTGAAGGCTGGAGCCTTGGCCACCACAGCTCGCCTGGTTGCCGTTGGTGGTGGTGACAATGGAGACTGCAGTTCTGTTAGAGTGCTAGAAAGGTGGTGGGGCAGGTGCACGCTCTGCGGCTGCACTGCCTGCCTGCGGGAGGTTGGGGGACGTGTTTGGTATGCTGTTGAGGCTGCACTGCCTGTTACGGGGGGCTGTTGGGGGGCACTATCTGGGTTTGCATTGCTGGCCAGGGGTCAGGTTGGCTGCACTGTCAGGGCCTACACTGCCCAAGGTGGGAGAGTTGGGTGCAGATCGTGTGTGCTATTGTGCACTGCCAGTGGTGTGGAGGTGGGGGTGGGTTAGGGACGTTATTAGCTGCTGCACTGCCTGAAGCAGGGGGCGGGTTGGGTCAGCTATCCTGGGCTACAATGCCACCAACAATGCCAGCCAGCAGTCGGGGGTAGTTTAGGGGAGCTGTCAAATGCTGCACTGCCCATAGAGGAAGGGGGAAAGTCGGGGGGAGTTGGTTGGGTGCACTATCCTGGGCGTTCACTGTCCGTGATGGGAGTAGGTTGGGGGTGCTGTCCAGGGCTGTGCTGCCTGTGACCAGGGTGGGGGGCAGGTTTGGGGCGCTATCAGGTGATGCAACGCCAGTAGCAGGGACAGGTTGTGGATACCATCAAGTGCTACACTGCCAGACTGCCAGTGGCAGAGGGGTGGTTTGGGGACGCCATCGGAGTTAACACTGCCTGCAGCAGTCTCTGGGTGTGTTGTGGGGGTAATCCAGGGGCTACACTGTCATTGGCAGGGGTCAGGTTAGGGGCACTATCGGGGGTCTGCGCTGCTGCCGCCAGGGGCAGGTTGTGGAGGTGGCTGTGACAGCAGTGGCCTCCCAGGAAGGGGTCCTTCTCCTCTTCCCAGATTCAAGGCTCTAGAGGGTGAACTCCTGCTCGTGTTGGAGCCTGGTGGGCACACAGAGTTTTCATGGCAATCCTCTGAGTATGGCAGGGCCCCCACACCCACCGTGGTTCCCTGGCCCTCACCCTCTCACTCTGTGTTGTGGAGTCCCATCTCCCCAGGCATGGAGTAGTGGGCACCACAGGAGCTCTGGGCCCTGTGGCCACGTGGAGGAGTCAGGAATGGGAACTGGCACTTAGGTGGGGAGGACTGGCTGGGTCTGAGTTTCTGCTGTTCCTGCTCCCCAAGGAGCACTGGCCAGTGTTGTCTCCAGTCCCCACCCCAGGTCAGGAGGCCAGCTTGGGCCAGGAGGAGAGGCTGGACTTTGGAGGGTGGGTGTGAGTACCTTCGCTGAAACTGGCCCCTGCCACCCAGTGGCCAGCATGACAAGGTGAGGCTCTAACACTACCACTTTCTGCATCCTGTTGTAGGTTTTTCTGGCTTTGTCTGCCTGGCTCCTTCAAGCCGGGCTGGTGAAGGAGGAGTCATCTGTGGTGAGCTGGAGGTTGGAGCCTGCAGATGGCATGGCTTGCGGCTCACCTCCTGAGGTTGTGGCGATGAAGACTGCAGCTTGACAGGAGCAGTAGGAGGGCGCCCGTGGAGGCCAGGTGATAGGAGCCTTGGAGGGTGGGCAGGTGCATGGAGGGTGACAGCAGCACTGGTTATGTTGGTGTCAGTGCTAACGGTGGCAGCAATAGCAAGTTTGGGGGCCACGAAGGGGGAGTAGGAGGGCTTTGGGGCCCAGCCTGGCCTGGGGTGGGTAGGAAGCTGCCAGTTCTGTACTGCAGGCCTCAGTGATAGTAGTGGAGGTGCAGCCAGGGCAAGGAGGAGTCCTTTCCCTTCACCTGCAATCTCTGGAGGGTGCCCTCCTCCTGCTGGTGCCTGAGCCAGGTGTAAGTGGCAGCATTGAACCACCTCATGAATCTTTTCTTTTTTTTTTTTTTTTATTGATGGAGTCTCGCTCTGTCACCCAGGCTGGAGTGCAGTGGCCAGATCTCAGCTCACTGCAAACTCTGCCTCCCGGGTTTACGCCATTCTCCTGCTTCAGCCTCCTGAGCAGCTGGGACTACAGGCGCCTGCCACCTCGCCCGGCTAGTTTTTTGTATTTTTTTTTTTTAGTAGAGATGGGGTTTCACCGGGTTAGCCAGGAATGGTCTTGATCTCCTGACCTCGTGATCCTCCCGTCTCGGCCTCCCAAAGTGCTGAGATTACAGGCTTGAGCCACCGCGCCCGGCCTCTTTTTGTTTTTTTTGGTAGTTTCTTTTTGTTCCATGTTGCCTGTCTCTCCTAGTAGAGACGAGGTTTCACCATATTGGTCATGCCAGTCTTGAACTCTTGACCTCAGGTGATCCACCTGCCTCAGCCTCCCAAAGTGTGGGGATTACATGTGTGAGCCACCATGCCCAGCCTATTTATTTATTTTAGTGACAGGGTCTTCCTTTGTTGCCCAGGTTGAAGTGTAGTGGTGTAGTCATAGGTCACTGCAGGCTCAAACTCTGGGGCTCAAGAGATCCTCCTGCCATGGCCTCCCAAAGTGCTGGGATTACAGGCATGGGGCCTGCGCCTGGTCTAAATTGTAATAATTTTACAGTCTGCCTCAAACAAGGACTGACATCTGGGCAAGGTGTGCTGGGGGCTTCACACATGTAGGCAGTCTCTCTGCTGTGTCCTCCATCAGCTCTGAGGGCCCCCTGTCCACAGGTACCCCTCTCTTTTCCCCTCTGGGGAAGGCCAGGAGAAGTGACTTTTGAGGTTATCTGAGGGACTTTGTCTGGAAAAGGGTGTGAAGTTGAAGCTGATGGCCTGAGTGCCCAAAGGGGAACACTTCCCATTGGCCTGTGGAAGCCACAGGCCTGACAGTGGAGTCCTGGTCTTGGGGGTCTCAGCCACCTGCCCACCCATTCCATTCTCACTTAGGCATCCATCTAGCGGGCTTCTCACAACCCCTTCTCCCTGTCTGTGCTCAGCCAATCAGGCAAGCCAGGGTTATAGCCCTCCTTGTCCTGGCTCCATGAAGCACCACGGCCTTGGAAGACCTGCCCAAATCATCCCATCTCCCCATATCTTTTGCCAAGGCAGAAGTTTCCCTGGGCCCCTGCTCTGGCTGCTTCCTTGACACAGTTTGTAGCTGTGCCTGACACAGCCCACCTACCTGGTTTCTGTCCCAAACCTGCAGCCAGGCCATATGACAGTCACTGCCTGTGCCCAAACATTCATCCAGCCCCACCCAGGAGAGACAGGCACTCACATAGTGTCACCCACACATCCTCACCTGCCTGGCCTTGCCGCACCCCCACCCCACCCTCCCTCTAAATCTACTGGGGCAGCAGCATCCCCTACCTTCTGCTTGCTTCACCTCCTGCTACAGCTGGGCCACACAAAGTTTCCCACGCCCTTGGCAGGTTGGTCATGGCCCTGGCAGGTCTGAGGACAGGATGGGCACTGGGTGCAGCATAGAAAGGTCAGGGAGTGGCCGGGGCAGTGGCTCACGCCTACAATCCCAGTACTTTGGGAGGCTGAGGCAGGCGGATCACGAAATCAGGAGATTGAGACCATCCTGGTTAACATGATGAAACCCCGTCTCTACTAAAATTACAAAAAATTAGCCGGGCGTGGTGACAGACACCTGTAGTCCCAGCTACTTGGGAGGCCGAGGCAGGAGAATAGTGTGAACCTGGGAGGCGGAGCTTGCAGTGAGCTGAGGTTGGGCCACCGTACACCAGCCTGGGCAACAGAGTGAGATTCCGTCTCAAAAAAAAAAAAAAGAAAGAAAGAAAGGTCAGGGAGTGCAGCCTCCTACTGTGTGCCAGCTGCCAGCCCCTGGAGCTTACTGATGGGGACAAAGAATACACCAGAGGGGACAGTGACTGTTGTCCCCAGGTTAGTCTACCACAGACCTGATGGGAAGTTCACAGATGTACTGAGTGCCCTGTTGCATTGGTCCTCAGGGGCAGGTGCTGAGATGGAGTTAGGAGAGCAAAGGGGAGGAAGGGAGCTGCGCATTGTGGCTCATGCCTGTAAATCCTAGCACTTGCGGAGGCCAAGGTGGGAGGATTTCTTGAGGCTAGGAGTTTGAGACCAGCCTGGGCAACATAACAAAACTCTGTTTCTACAGAAAAAAATAAAAAGAAAAATTAGCCAGGCGTGATGTCTGCATTCCCAGCTACTGGGGAGACTAAGGTGTGAGGATCAGTTGAGCCCAGGAGTTGGAGGCTGCAGTGAGGTATGATCATGCAACTGCACTCCAGCCCGGGCAACAGAGCAAGACCCTGTCTCAAGAAGAAAAAAAATTGGGAAGGAAGGGGATTGGGCAGAGGGCACCAGCAGAGGAGCTCTGGATCTAAGTGCCTGACAGAGGAGTCCCCCGTTAGACAGAAAAGGCCCTGATACCACTTGCTCAGTCACTGGCCACCAGGGAAGAGGGTGACCTCGGTCTGAGAGCTGAGGGGACCCCAAAGGTGCTGACACCTGGGTAGTGATGAGTCCTTCTGAAGGGGCATCTCACCTTCTGGGTATGCTGGGCCAGGCCGGGTAGCAGATGCCCTGGGCTGCAGACATTAAGCCTTTAGAATGGAAGCTGGTTGACGGCAGGACTATGGCCAGCTAGACTCTGTCATCCCCAGTCTGTCACAGGCCAGGACCCACAAGGCCCTCAGCATGCTTAAATCAATGTGCACAGGAGTGAGGGAATGAACTTCCTTGAAAGAAACCTGGCGTGGTGAGATTGTGGAACTTGGCCTCAGGGACCTGTATTCACATTCAGTCCTGGCCCTTCTTAGCTCTGTGACCTTTGACCTGCCCTAGGCCTTAATTTTCCTGTTGGTGAAATGAGAGTGATGGTGCCTGTCATGATATTTTATGTTCTTCTATTTTCTTCTTCATTTTTTTTTTGGAGAGGGAGTCTCACTCTGTCACCCAGGCTGGTGCAATCTCAGTTCACTGTAACCTCTGCCTCCAGGGTTCAAGCAGTTCTCCTGCCTCAGCCTCCTGAGTAGCTGGGATTACACATGGCCCCCACTATGCCCAGCTAATTTTTTGTATTTTTAGTAAAGATGGGGTTTCACCATGTTGGCTGGTCTCAACCTTCTGACTTCAGATGATCTGCCTGCCTTGACCTCCCAAAGTGTTGGGATTACAAGTGTGAGCCACCGTGCCTGGCCTCAAGTTTGTTGAGTATTTTTATCATGAAGGGGTGTTGAATTTTATCAAATGCTTTTCCTGCATCTATGGAGATTATCATGTGGCTTTTGTTCTTTATTCTGTTGATGTGGTATATTGCATAAGTTGTTTTTCAGATGTTAAAGCAACTTTGCATTTCTGGGATAAATCCCATTTGGTCGTGGCGTATAATTCTTTTTATACATTGCTGCATTCAGTTTGCCAGTATTATGTTGAGGATTTTTGCATACGTATTTAGAAGAAATAATGGTCTGCGGTTTTGTTGTAGCGTCTTGGGTTTTGGTGACAGAGAATACTGGCTTCACAGAATGAGTTAGGAAATGGTCTTCATTTTTCTGGAAGAGTTTGTGAAGAATTGCTATTTTTGAGCTTGGGCTTTTATTGTGTTTAAAATTTAAAAATTACGAATTCAGTATTTTTACTTGTTACATTTCTAGTCAAGTTTTCTATTTATTCTTGAAACAATTTTGGTAGTTTGTGTCTTCTAGAAATTTGTCCATCTCATCTAAATTATCTCATTTGTTGGTATATATGGTTCATAGTATTCCCTTATAATTTTTGTTTCTGTAAGGTGAGTATTAAAGTCCTCTCTTTTATTCCTGCTTTTATTCATTTAAATCTTTCTCCTTCTCCCCACTTTTCTGACCATCTAGCTCAAGAATTGATTATTGTATTGGTCTTGTGAAAGAACAAAGTTTTGGTTTTATTAATTTTCTCCACTTCTCTTCTTTAGATCACTTACTTTTGTTCTAATCCTTATTATTTTCTTCCTTCTCCTTGCTTTGGGTTTAGTTTGCTCTTTTTCCAAAATCTTCACGTGTCAAGTTAGGTTATTAACTTTATCTTTCTCTTTCTTCCTTTCTAAGGCTGGCATTTACAACTGTAGTTTTCCTCTAAGCACTGCTTTGACTCTATCCTATACATTTTGATATGTTGTGTTTTCTCTTTTGCTCATAGCAAAGTATTTTCTAGTTTATTTTGTGTTTTTGTCTCAGACCAGTCGGTTTTTTAGGTACGTGCTATTTCATTTCCAAATATTTGCAAAGTCCTCACATTTCTTTCTGTTATTTATTTTTGTTTGTTTGTTTTTGAGACAGAGTCTTACTCTGTCGCCCAAGCTGGAGTGTGGTGGTGTGATCTTGGCTCACTGCAACCTCTGCCTCACAGGTTCAAACGATACTCACGCCTCAGCCTCCCGAGTAGCTGGGACTACAGGCACACACAACCATGCCCAGCTAAGTTTTGTATTTTTAGTAGAGACAGAGTTTCACTATGTTGGCCAGGCTGGTCTTGAACTCCTGGTCTCAGGTGATCTGCCCACCTCGGCCTCCCGAAGTGCTGGGATTACATTAGTGAGCCACTGTGCCTGGCCTCTGTTATTAATTTCTAATTTCCCCCCATTGTGGTCAGAGAATGTACTTTGTACAATTTCAGTCCTTTTAAATGTACTGAGGCTTGTTTTATGGCCTGGTATGTCCTCTCTTCTGAAGAAGGGTCCACATGCACTTGAGAAAAAGGTATATTCTATTGCTGTTGCTTGGTTCCATAAGGTTCTACCCACAGCACAGCTGGGGCTCCTTTGATACATGTTGTAAAAGTTACTTATATAAATCAACTTCACCCTTCTCAAGATACAAATTTCAGACTCACCTCTCATATAAGAAGTTAGCCAAGGAGTTCAGCAAAATCAAATGAATCCTGTTCAAGAAGTCCTAAGATGCTCCTCTGCTAACAGCAAGAGTATCACTGGGATGTGCAACTATCTTAACTGGGGTGGATTCTAACACGTACTGCAGGCTTTCTGATGTTGAGTGGATTGTTTAGTCTTCATCCTCAGGTTTCCTCATCTTAAAAAATGCAAATAATACCTGCTTTGCCCTTTTTGCTTTAAGGATTATAAACACTGCATGAAGGACCCATCTCACTGTCATGTGGTGATGCTGGCTAAATAGTAACTGTAATCACGATTAGGCTGTTGACATGCACACTGTCTAGCTTAATACATAGGACACTATGAAATATATTTAATATATACTAAACTAGATATTAAATAATTGACATTATTTAATCTGTCTCTTCTTCCTTCATAAACTAAACATTATTGGAAAAACTGACGCTTTCGGGCCGGGCACAGTGGCTCACGTCTGTAATCCCAACACTTTGGGAGGCCGAGGCAGGTGGATCACCTGAGTTCACGAGTTCACGACCAGCCTGGGCAACATGGTGAAACCTCGCCTCTACTAAAAATACAAAAAATTAGCCGGGCATGGTGGTGCATGCCTGTAATCCCAGCTACTCGGGAGACTGAGGCAGGAGAATTGCTTGAACCCGGGAGGCGGAGGTTGCAGTGAGCCAAGATTGAGCCACTGCACTCCAGCCTGGGTGACAGAGACTCTGTCTCAAAACAAAACAAAAAAACCTTAATGCTTTAGTTAAGTGACTCGCTCAAGTGATCTACCCAGAGAGCCAATGGCAGAACCTCAATTTGAATTCCTCACACACCATGCTCACTGCCACTCTGGTCCTGCTGCCCTAAAGCCACTGAGCTCACAGAGTTGCCTCCAGCCTGTCCCTCCTGCCTGAAGCCTTCACTCTGTGGCCAGTGACCCTGTCCATTCCCGAGTCTCAGTTTTATCCTCTCTTCTCTTTGGGGACGCCTGCCCTGACAGCCTCCCTTCTCAGGCTAGATTTTGTGTCTCTTTCATAAACTCACATGAATGCTAACCACAGTTGTATTGAAGTCCTTGTTTAATCTTCAAATATCCAACATCCTCATGAGGCCCTAAGCTCCTGAGACCAAGGTAGGCATCTCTACCACCTGGGACTATGCTAGCCACATAATGGGAACTTGGAAGATGCTTTCTCAATGAACAAATTCATCAGAAGAATACTTCCAAAAGAGGAAGGACCCAGTGGCAAACTAATTTTAAGAAAAATGGGCCAGGCGTGGTGGCTCACACCTATAATCTCAGCACTTTTGGAGGCCAAGGTGGGAGGATCGCTTAAGTCCAGGAGTTTGAGACCAGCTTGGGTAACATAGCAAGACCCTGTCTCTACAAAATGTTAAGGAAAAATAGCCAGGTGTGATGGTGCACACCTGTAGTCTCAGCTACACTGAAGGCTGCGGTGGGAGGATCCCTTGAACCCAGGAAGTTGAGGCGGCAGTGAGCCGAGATCATACTATGGCACTCCAGCCTGGGCAACAGAGTGATGCGCTGTCTAAAAAATAAATAAATAAATAAATAGGAAAAAAAAAAGAAGGGGGGGTCAAGCGGAGTGGCTCATGCCTGTAATCCCAGCACCTCGGGAGGCTGAGCCAGGAGGATTATTTGAGCCACCTGCTACAGGATATAAGCCTGGTCAAGTTTCTCAATTCCTATGGGCTTTAGTTTTCTTTTTTATAGTAGATAATATTACCCATCCTACAAGTTAGTTGGGTGGGTTATAAACAAACTGGCACACAGTAGGCATTCAATAAATATTACTATAATTCTCACCATTAATATTTGAGAAGCCTGTTTCCACTCCCGTTGTAAGATTATCCTGGTAAAAGCAAACAGTATTACTTTCCTTTGTGTATCAATATCATAACCAAGAGTGAAACACATTGAACAAAAGACATATGCTTTGCCCCGTATCTATTAATCCATTGAGGGCTGTCCAGCAATTTATATATAATGCTGACATACATAGCAAGCTCTGATATGACTTATGTGAGCACGGGTGCAGAGGCATTTGGTCTGAGGGATAGGGCAAGATAATCTAGGCAGTGGTGCTTTGGTTTATTCAACAAATATTTTCTTTTTTTGTACTAGAGAATTTTTTTTTTTTTTTTGAGACAGTGTCTCACTCTGTCACCCAGGCTAGAGTGCAGTGGTGCAATCTCTGTTCACTGCAAGCTCCATCTCCCAGGCTCAGTGATTCTCATGTCTTAGCCTGCCAAGTAGCTGAGATTACAGGTGTGTGCCACCGTGCGTGGCTAATTTTTTTGTTCTTGTAGCAGAGACAGGGTTTCAACATGTTGGCCAGGCTGGTCTCGAAGTCCTGACCTCAGATGGTCCACCCGCCTCAGCCTCCCAAAGTACTGGGATTACAGGCGTGAGTCACGGTGCCCAGCCAATAAACTTCCACTGTTTAAGCTCCCCAGTCTATGGTATTTTGTTAAAGCAACCTGAGCTGGCCAAGGTAGTAAGTGTATTTTTAACTTTATAAAAAACTGACAAAATAGTTGCATCATTTTGCATTATTGCCAGCAGGGCATAAGAGTTTCCATTTCCCTACACTTCCATGATTATTTTCTGGGTTTCAAAAGAGCCATTCTAATAGGGATATAGTGTTATTTCATTGTGATTTTCATTTGCATTTCTGAGGACTAAAGAAGTTGGGCATCTTTTCATGCACTTATTTTCTTTGGTAAAGCATCTGTTCAAATCTTTTACCCAATTGTAAAATTGGGCTGTTATTTTCAAATTTTTTATTTTCAAACTTCATGTATTCTGGCTACCAATGTATCAGATACAGCATTTGCAAATAATTAGTTTGTAGCTTGTCTTTTCACTTTCTAAACAGCATTTTAACAGAGAAAAAGTTTTTAATTTTGCTGAACTCTAGTTTGCAATTTAGAAAAAATGTTTATGGATCATTCTTTTGTTGTTGCACCTACAAAATCTTTGCCTAACCTGAGATTGCAAAAAATTCTATATTTTCTTCTAGAAATTCACAGTTTTAAGTTTTACTTTTATGTTTATGATCCATTTTGAGTTAATTTTGTATATGGTGTGAGGTATGGTGGTTCGATGTTTTTCAGTATGGCTGTTTAATTATTGCATTACTATTTATTGAAAATATTACTTTCCCCATATTGAATTGTTTTGGCACTTTCACCTAAAATCAATTTACCGCATATGCGTAGGTCTGTTTCTGAACTCTGTTTGTTCCATTGTTCTGTCTATGCTTTGGTCAAAACTATTACAACTTTGTAATAAGTCTTAAATTCAGTCCTGAAACAGCTAGGAAGATCTTTTCTTTTCTTTCTTTCTTCTTCTTCTTCTTCTTTTTTTTTTCTGAGACACAGTCTCACTCTGTTGCCCAGGCTGGAGTACAGTGGCACGATCTTGGCTCACTACAACCTCTGCCTCCCGGGTTCAGGCAATTCTCCTGCCTCAGCCTCCCAAGTAGCTGGGACTACAGGTGCCCACCACCACGCCCAGCTAATTTTTGTATTTGTAGTAGAGATGGGGTTTCACCATATTGACCAGGCTGGTCTCGAACTCCTGACCTTGTGATCCGCCTGCCTCAGCCTCCCAAAGTGCTGGGATTACAGGCATGAGCCACCGCGCCCGGCCAGAATCCCTTTTCTTTAAATCCCTCCCTGGCTTCAGTTTCAGGTTTTGATTAGCTACTATTAATTAATTAATCAAGTGCCAGGCACTGTGCTCCTACGGTATTGCATTTTCTGTTTTATCCTTATTAAAATCTGCAACTTACAAATAAGCTTCATTTAGCAGAGGGAAAAACTGAAAACAGAAACATTTAGCAATTTGTTCAAGGTCATCATTTCTTTTACCTGGATAAAATACTATTTTATAGAACTAGCTCAAATTCACTCTAGGTCTCTCTTACATCTTCCCAGTATTTTACTACTCAGGCTTTGAAGGACCTGCCTGATGGTTTGTCCTCAGTCTCGCAACTGCATTGTGTCAAATGTCCTTGGCTTGCTTGAGCTAAGGGTGTGCTGGGGTTGCTGCTATGTGTAGGATTCTGCTAAGAGACTTCATTTCTCCCTCAGTTAGGTGCAGTACTCAGTATTATTTTTTATTTTCCTGAAATGGAGTCTCACTCAGTCGTCCAGGCTGGAGTGCAATGGCACGATCTTGACTAACTGCAACTTCTGCCTCCCAGGTTCAAGCGACTTTCCTGCCTCAGCTTTCCAAGTAGTTGGAATTACAGGCACCTGCCATCATGCCCGGCTAATTTTTGTATTTTTGTCAAAATAGGATTTCACCAGGTTGGCCAGGCTGGCCTTGAACTCCTTACCTCAGCTGATCTGCCCACTTTGGCCTCCCAAAGTGCTGGGATTACAGGCTTGAGCCACCAGGCCCGGCCCGGTATTATTTTTAAAAGGGAAAGAAGAGATTTATGGAGAGCAAAACTATGGGGTATAGCCAAACAGTAATCCCAGCGTTACAAAATCAATAAAGCAGAAAGGGTCAGATAAAGCACTGTGGTGCCATAGTCCAGGGAGAGTTCACAGTATCTGGGTAGTAGGTTAGAGCGAAGATGGCATTTCTGGTGAGAGGAAGGCCTGGGGTAAAGAGCAGGAAGATGCGGGAGGCTTCACTGGCTTGGGCAGAAGATGAATAGGTGATAGTTTCAGGAGAGGGAGTTTAGCATGTACATCATATGGGACTGTAAAATGTCCTAGCATTTTTCTTTTTTTGAGACTGAGTCTCCCTCTGTCACCCATGCTGGAGTGCAGTGGCATGATGTCTACTCACTGCAACCTCCACCTCCCTGGTTTAAGTGATTCTCCTGTCTCAGCCTCCTGAGTAGCTGGAACTACAGGCGTGTGCCACCATGCCTAGCTAATTTTTTGTATTTTTAGTGGAGACGGGGTTTCATCATATTGACCAGGTTGGCTGGAACTCCTGACCTCAGGCGATCCACCAGCCTTGGCCTCACGGAGTGCTGAGATTACAAGCATGAGCCACTCCGCCTGTCCTGTCCTAGCATTTTGAAAGTTAAATTGTAAAGCCAGCATAGAATTGCTGAAGTCATTTTCTCACAAATTAAAGGGTGACACGACAGTACTTGGCTGTAGGAGGAAGGTGAACCAAGGGGAGAGAGGCTGACTAACGTGGAATGTGGAGGCTGGGGTCAGACATGGTATCAGGGAAAACCTACAGCAATTACAGCGATATCTGTGCAGCCTTTTCATCGTGCCCTCAACAGCAGACCTGGTCTAATGGCAGGTTGTTCTGCATAATGGAAATGATGGTCAAAGAGCTCCCAGTTTTTAGGAGCCTGTGGTTGCTGATCCTAGCACTGCTAACCCTCGCCGTCCCCTTCCTTTTCCCACCGCCCTCCTATTTCCACCTTGGAAATGTGGTTGCCTGTTCTGCAGGGGACAGCACATCCTGAAAGGGGAAAGCCTGGTACATGTCAAAGGCTTGTACATGAAAGAGGTAGAGGAGGATGGCAGTGGGTTTTTCAGACATGGGTTTGTGAACTGTGGATAAGGTTAGAAACAGAAAAAGTCTCGCTAAGTACCCCCAAGTTCTATGTTGAGAGAGCTGCCAGCATTAAGGTTAGCTACTTCCTGTCAGTGTTTGCTGGATAATCCTACTGGAACCAAAACCAACACCACCCCATATCGTCAGGTCAGTGTGGAAGGAGGATCCTGAGACAGGAGGGAGCAGTGATTGGGAAGAAAGGCGATGCCCTCTCATCATATCCCATCGTGAGAGGGAAGAGGGCTTCCTGTTCCCTAAATCTGTGGGAGGAGAGTCCAAGACATTCCAAAGACTGGAGGTGTTTGCATGCTGGGGAGACCAACATTTGGTTTTCTGGCTTAGAAGAAGTCCCTTGAGCTAATGGCCTTCTTGGTTAATCTGTTTTCTCCGAGCAGGGAAGAGAGTAGAGGGGAGCATGGGAAGTGCAGAAGCTGCCTGCCTGCCTGCTCTTAGTCATCACAAGGATGTGTGCTGGTGGCCCCTGAAAGGCTCCTGCTTGGCACATCTGGCTGGCAATACCTGAGGCAGAAAGGATGCCTGCTGGGAAAGGGGGTGCCACCAATAGAAACTGCAGCATAAGCTCCTTTCGAGAGGGCAAGTAGTGAGGGCTGAATCTTCTGTCTTTGAGACCCTCACAGACAGCTGGTCCCCAAATAATCCTCAGTGAGGAAGCCTCAGAGATGAGCCCATAAGGAAGCCAGCTTTCATGTTCCTGCCACAGTCAGTCAAGGACGGCCAGTAAAGCCCCAGACACCAAGAGAGGAGGGGCGGCGGCTTTAAGTGGTCAAGGAGAGGTAACGCTTCCTGGATCCCCTTCCTCTCTTTCTTGTTAAAACTCAGAAGAGAAGTTCTAGCAGAGGGAGGAAGGAGGTGCCTGAGATTCACCACAGCTCCCACCACCACATACTTCAAGCCAAGAAACGCTGTGGGAGAGTGGAGCCGAAGAGACTGGTGCTTTAGCATGCTTCTGACTGCTGAATGAGAGAGACTGTTATAATATGCAATGGCTGAAAATAATGGAATCTGACCAGGACGTATTTCATGGGAACTGCCAATACAAGGTCAGTTAACTAGAAAAAAATGGTGTCATTTCATGGTTTAAATCCTCAACAGGCCAGGTGTGGTGCCTCATGCCTGTAATCCCAGCACTTTGGGAGGCTGAGGTGGGTGGATCACCTAAGGTCAGGTGTTTGAGACCAGCCTGACCAACATGGTAAAACCCTGTCTCTACTAAAAATACAGAAATTGGCCAGGTATGGTGGCTTGTGTGTGTAATCCCAGCTACTCCGGAGGCTGAGGCAGGAGAATCACCTGAACCCAGGAGGTAGAAGTTGCAGTGAGCCAAGATGGCACCATTGCACTCCAGCCTGGGCAACGGGAGCAAAACTCCATCTCAAAAACAAACAAACAAACAAACAAACAAACACATTTAGACTCCCTAGGGAGTAGGTCATATACTAAATGCCACTACTCTGGTTGGACATTCACCCCACATCCCCTGGATTTGATTCAAGGTTGATGCAGCTTCCTTACAGGGCAAGTGCTCAACCAGTCCCCTTGGCAATAACGTTCATTTTGTCTGACTTAAATGTGTTGAAAGCTGCTTTCGTACCCGAATCTCCCTGAGTCTCTTGGGGGGTGACCATGTCTGAGGCGTCTGGCTCTCTGCAGCATTGAGTGTTTGTGTTCCTGGATCTTAAAACTAAGGCTGCTCAGCCCCTGGACCCCAGCGCAAGCCACCACCCCTCTGTGGCCTCTGCGTGCATCAAGTCACCTGCCTTGAATCACCTTTACTGTGTGGTCACCGATCATGGTGGATGAACACAGGGAAGCAAGTGGCAGACAAGTGGAAATTAGGGGCAGAGTGGGAGGGCTTGGGTATCTCACAGAACCCCTTTTTTTGTGGTGGGGGTGAGTGGCTGTTGGTTGGGAGCTTCCAGCCCAGCTTTTAGGAGCCAGAATTGCTGATCCTGGCACCACTAACCTTCACTGTCCCCTTCCTTTTCCCACCACCTTCCTCTCTATTTCCACCTTGGAAATGGGCTTGCCTGTTCTGCAGGGGACAGCACATCCTGAAAGGGGAGAAAGCCTTGTACATGTCAAACCAAGAGGCGGTCTCCTCTTTGCACTTGGTTGAATGTGGAGGGGTTCAGTGTGTCTGTTTTGGTAAATGTCAGTCCGTGTGTGTGTGGGGGGGGGGTCTGTCTGTTGTTGGGACTAACTGTGCCCTCACCTCCTTCCCCAGCCCATCTTACCTGGCTGCTCACTGCTGCTGTCAGATGGGTTCATGCAGTCCCCATCTCTGTGGACTCCATGCTTGGCCCCAGGTGATTGGAAAGCCACAGCTGGGGCTGGGCGCTGAAGGACCTTTTCTCACTAGAGAACATTGAGAGTGAGACACTGTGGCTCTCTCGGATCGGGCTTGGATGACTGGGCACGAGTAAACAGATTCTCCATCCCCTGGAGATCAAGATTCCCATGGGACCAGGGCAGCAAGAATTGCTAAGTTTGGGTGCCCCTAGGGCGGATTCCTCAGAGGTCCTCATTAGAGACACGTAGATGGTGTTCTTGTTTGTACTCTGTCTGGGCACAGAGCTATCTCGGGGCAAGGGAGAACTCAGTTTAGTGCACAAACTTGTTGCTTGAGCTTGGACACTCAACTTCATTTTTCTGGGTTTATTTCTCTACCTGAGAAGTAAGGAGATTCAGGCAAGCAAAGCTCATGATTTCCAAGGTTCTAATATTCCATGAATCTATGATTCCATAATATATTCAATGCTTACTCATTTTTATCAAATATATATTTATAAAATTGATTCACTCCTGTACAAATATTTATTTTCAAAAGTTTCTTCTTGGGCTCAGATCTGAGAAGAATTTAATAACTTAGTCTCAGGCGCCCTCAGCTTTATTATACTCTTCTCAGCATTTGATAAAGTAGGTAATGAAAAATATGGAAGAAGTTTTGTTTAAACAATGAAGAAATGTATACAATAAAGAAATGCATGCATATAAATACATATGTTTCTACCCTATAAAGCCAAAATGTGTACACTTCTTTTTAAATTAAAACCAGGGTAATTGGGATAACCATCACCTCAAATACTAAAAATACAAAAAAAAAAAAAAAAATTAGCCTAGCCGGGCATGGTGGTGCAGGTCTGTAGTCCCAGCTACTCAGGAAGCTGAGGCAGGAGAATCACTTGAACCTGGGAGGCAGAGATTGCAGTGAGCTAAGATCGCACCACTGCACTCCAGCCTGGGCGACAGAGCAAGACTCTATCTAAAAAAAAAAAAAAAAATCAAAATGTAAAAAAAAATCCCGTTGGCAAAATTTTTTAAGAGTTCAAAATTCCCACATCAAAAAGAAAATTAAAACCAAATGATTTATAAATTAAAGAAAAAAATATGAAAACTTACGGTAAATTAGCCTTAAATGCTTTTATTATCTATGAGGAAATATGAAAGTAAATAATAATTTTTATTTCAAAATTATTTTGTCAAATAAATATATTAACATAGCTTCAAAAGTTTTTGTTTGTGGCCGGGCACAGAGGCTCATGCCTGTAATCCCCGCACTTTGGGAGGCTGAGACGGGTGGATCACCTGAGGTTGGGAGTTTCAGACCAGCCTGATGAACATGGAGAAACCCCATCTCTACTAAAAATACAAAATCAGCCAGGCGTGGTGGCACATGCCTGTAATCCTAGCTACTCGGGAGGCTAAGGAAAGAGAATTGGTTGAACCTGGGAGGTGGAGGTTGCGGCGAGCCGAGAATAGATAAAGATGATGTGGTGTATATACACAATGAAATATTGCCCAGCCATAAAGGAATGAAATCCTGTCATTTGCAACAACATGGATAGAACTAGAGGTCATTATCTTATATGAAATAAACTAAGCACAGAAAGACAAATATCACATGTCCTCATTCACATGTGGGAGCTTAAAGAGTGGATCATGGAAGTAGAGAATAGAATGATGGTTACCATCTACTTTATCTATTCATCCATTGATGGACACTTAGGTTGATTCCATGTCTTGGCTATACATCCACCAGTGAGATTTCTGGATCATAATGTAGTTATACTCTTAACTTGTCAAGGACCCTCCAAGTTGTTCACCATAATGGTTGTACTACTTTACATTTCCACTAACAGTGTGTAAGCATTCTCTTCCTCTCCATCTTCACCAGTGTTCATTATTTATTTATTTTTTATTGTATTTTATTTTTTGAGATGCAGTCTTGCTCTGTTGCCCAGGCTGGAGTGCAATGGCACAATCTCAGCTCACTGCAACCTCCGCCTCCCAGGTTCCAGCCTTTCTCCTGCCTCAGCCTCTGGAGTAGGTGGGACTACACACCTGCCTTGGCCTCCCAAAGTGCTGGGTTTACAGGCATGAGCCATCGCTCCCAGCCTGTTTTTTAAGTAATAGCCTTTTAGACTGGGGCAAGATGAAATCTCATTGTGGTTTTGATTTGCATTTCTGTGATGATTAGTGATGTTGAAGTATGTCTTCTTCTGAGAAATGTCTACTTAGGTCTTTTATCCATTTTAATC
This sequence comes from Trachypithecus francoisi, assembly GCF_009764315.1. NCBI lineage: Eukaryota > Metazoa > Chordata > Mammalia > Primates > Cercopithecidae > Trachypithecus > Trachypithecus francoisi. The sequence goes on along the minus strand of NW_022681465.1, from coordinate 110,016,745 downwards.
AGATTATTTATTTTTTCCTATTGAACTGATTGAGTCCCTTACATATTCTGGTTATTAATCTCGTGTCAAATGAGTAGTTTGCAAATATTTTCTCCCATTCTGTGGGTTGTCTCTTCACTCTGTTGATTGCTTCCTTTGCTATGCAAATATTTTCTCCCATTCTGTGGGTTGTCTCTTCACTCTGTTGATTGCTTCCTTTGCTGTGCAGAAGCTTCCAGGCTTCATGCAATCCTATTAGTCTATTTTTGCTTTTGTTGCCTGTGCTTTCAAGATCTCATCCCAAACAATCTTTGCTCAGATCAACATCCTATAGCACGTCCCCAATGTTTTCTTCTAGTAGTTTCATACTTCCAGGTCTTACATTTAAGTCTTTAATCCATTTTGAGTTGATGTTTATATATGGTAAGAGAGGGGAGTCTAGTTTCTTTCTTCTGCATGTGGATGATATCCAGTTTACCCAGCAGCACTGATTGGAGAGACTGTCCTTTTTTCTGGTGTATATTCTTGGTGCCTTTGTTGAAAATAAGTTTATAATAAAAGTGTGGATTTATTTTCGGGTTCTCTAGTCTGTTCCATTGATCTGTGTGTCTTTTTTTTTTTTTTTTATATACTTTAAGTTCTAGGGTACATGTGCACAGCGTGCAGGTTTGTTACATATGTATACATGTGCCATGTTGGTGTGCTGCACCCATTAACTCATCATTTACATTAAGTATATCTCCTAATGCTATCCCTCCCCTCTCCCCCCTCCCCACAATAGGACCTGGTGTGTGATGGTCCCCTTCCTGTGTCCAAGTGATCTCATTGTTCAATTCCCACCTATGAGTGAGAACATGTGGTATTTGGTTTTCTGTTCTTGCCATAGTTTGCTGAGAATGATGGTTTCCAACTGCATCCATGTCTCTACAAAGGACATGAACTCATCCTTTTTTATGGCTGCGTAGTATTCCATGGTGTATATGTGCCACATTTTCTTTTTTATTTATTTATTTATTTATTATACTTTAAGTTCTAGGGTACATGTGCATAACGTGCAGGTTTGTTACATATGTATATTTATGCCATGTTGGTGTGCTGCACCCATCAACTCGTCAGCACCCATCAATTCAGCACCCATCATTTATATCATGTATAACTCCCCAGTGCAATCCCTCCCTCCTCCCTGCTCCCCATGATAGGCCCCAGTGTGTGATGTTCCCCTTCCCGAGTCCAAGTGATCTCATTGTTCAGTTCCCACCTATGAGTGAGAACATGCAGTGTTTGGTTTTCTCGTCTTGTGATAGTTTGCTAAGAATGATGGTTTCCAGCTGCATCCATGTCCCTACAAAGGATGCAAACTCATCCTTTTTTATGGCTGCATAGTATTCCATGGTGTATATGTGCCACATTTTCTTAATCCAGTCTGTCACAGATGGACATTTGGGTTGATTCCAAGTCTTTGCTATTGTGAATAGTGCCGCAATAAACATACGTGTGCATGTGTCTTTGTAGTAGAATAATTTATAATCCTTTGGGTATATACCCAGTAGTGGGATGGCTGGGTCGTATGGTACATCTAGTTCTAGATCCTTGAGGAATTGCCATACTGTTTTCCATAATGGTTGAACTAGTTTACAATCCCACCAACAGTGTAAAAGTGTTCCTATTTCTCCACATCCTCTCCAACACCTGTTGTTTCCTGACTTCTTAATGATTGCCATTCTAACTGGTGTGAGATGGTATCTCATTGTGGTTTTGATTTGCATTTCTCTGATGGCGAGTGATGATGAGCATTTTTTCATGTGTCTGTTGGCTGTATGAATGTCTTCTTTTGAGAAATGTCTGTTCATATCCTTTCCCCACTTTTTGATGGGGTTGTTTGTTTTTTTCTTGTGTATTTGTTTGAGTTCTTTGTAGATTCTGGATATTAGCCCTTTGTCAGATGAGTAGGTTGCAAAAATTTTCTCCCATTCTGTAGGTTGCCTGTTCACTCTGATGGTAGTTTCTTTTGCTGTGCAAAAGCTCTTTAGTTTAATTAGATCCCATTTGTCAATTTTGGCTTTTGCTGCCGTTGCTTTTGGTGTTTTAGACATGAAGTCCTTGCCCATGCCTATGTCCTGAATGGTACTACCTAGATTTTCTTCTAGGGTTTTTATGGTATTAGGTCTAACATTTAGGTCTCTAATCCATCTTGAATTAATCTTCGTATAAGGGGTAAGGAAAGGATCCAGTTTCAGCTTTCTACTTATGGCTAGCCAATTTTCCCAGCACCATTTATTGAATAGGGAATCCTTTCCCCATTTCTTGTTTCTCTCAGGTTTGTCAAAGATCAGATGGCTGTAGATGTGTGGTATTATTTCTGAGTGCTGTGTTCTGTTCCATTGGTCTATATCTCTGTTTTGGTACCAGTACCATGCTGTTTTGGTTACTGTAGCCTTGTAGTATAGTTTGAAGTCAGGTAGCGTGACGCCTCCAGCTTTGTCCTTTTGACTTAGGATTGTCTTGGCAATGCGGGCTCTTTTTTGGTTCCATATGAACTTTAAAGCAGTCTTTTCCAATTCTGTGAAGAAACTCATTGGTAGCTTGATGGGGATGGCATTGAATCTATAAATAACCTTGGGCAGTATGGCCATTTTCACGATATTGATTCTTCCTATCCATGAGCATGGTATGTTCTTCCATTTGTTTGTGTCCTCTTTGATTTCACTGAGCAGTGGTTGTAGTTCTCCTTGAAGAGGTCCTTTACATCCCTTGTAAGTTGGATTCCTAGGTATTTTATTCTCTTTGAAGCAATTGTGAATGGAAGTTCATTCATGATTTGGCTCTCGTGTGTTGGTTTTTATGACAGTACCATGCTGTTTGGGTTACTATAGCTTTGTAGTATACATATTCTTCTTTTATGCCCAAGGAGCAATTACACATACTGACCATTTTCTTGGTTACAACAAAAACTTAAATTCCCTAAACATTGATTTCATTAGGTATATTCTCTTCAGGCTTATTTGGATTTATGAAACCAAATATTGGATTTATGGAGCCAAAAATCATAAATCAAAAATCAAAATGTACCCAGCACTTTGGGAGGCTGAGGTGGGTGGATCATCTGAGGTTAAGAGTTCAAGACCAGCCTGGCCAACATGGTGAAACCTAGTCATTACTAAAAATACAAAAATTAGCTGGGCATGGTGGAGCACACCTGTAGTCCTAGTTATTTGGGAGGCTGAGGTGGGAGGATTACTTGAACCTGAGAGGCAGAGGTTGTAATGAGCCAAGATCATGCCACTGCACTCCAGCCTGGGTGATGGAGTGAGATTCCATCTCAAAACAAACAAACAAAAAAAATCAGGCTGGGCACCATGGCTCACGCCTGTAATCCCAGCACATTGGGAAGCTGAGGCAGGTGGATCATCTGAGGTCAGGAGTTCGAGACCAGCCTGGCCAACATGGTGAAACCCTGTCTCTACTAAAAATACAAAAAAAAATAAAAAAATAAAAAATTAGCCAGGCAAGGTGGTGCATGCCTGTAGTCCCAGCTATTTGGGAGGCTGAGGCAGGAGAATCACTTGAACCTGGGAGGCGGAGATTGCAGTGAGCTGAGATCGTACCATCGCACCACTGCACTCCAGCCTGGGCGACAGAGCGAGACTCTACTTGAAAAAAAAAAAAAAAGTCAAAATGTAAAATAAAATCCAGTTGGTAAAACTTTTTGAGTTTATAATTCCCACATCAAAAAGAAAATTAAAACCAGATGATTTATGAATTAAAGAAAAAAACATGAAAACTCATGGTAAAGTAGCCTTAAATGCTTTTATTACCTATGAGGAAATACAAAAGTAAATGAAAAGCATTTTTATTTCAAAATTATTTTGTCAAATAAATATATTAACATAGGTTTAAAAGTTTTTGTTTGTGACTAGGTGTGGTGGCTCACGCCTGTAATCCCAGCACTTTGGGAGGCCAAGACGGGTGGATCACCTGAGACTGGGAGTTTGAGACCAGCCTGACAAACATGGAGAAACCCCATCTCTACTAAAAATACAAAATCAGCTGGGCGTGGTGGTGCATGCCTGTAATCCTAGCTACTCAGGAGGCTGAGGCAAGAGAATTGCTTAAACCTGGGAGGCAGAGATTGCAGTGAGCCAAGATCATGCCATTGCACTCCAGCCTGGGCAACAAAAGCAAAACTCTGTCTCAAAAAAAAAGAAGAAAAAAGAGTGTGTGTTTGTTTAGGTGGAACCTTGCTGTTGTTGGCCCAGGCTGGAGTGCAATGGCGCGATCTCTGCTTACTGCAACCTCCGCCTCCCAGGTTCCAGCCACTCTCCTGCCTAAGCCTCCCAAGTGGCTGAGACTATAGGTGCCCACCAACACACCCGGTTAGTTTTTGTATTCTTAGTAGAGATGGGGTTTCACCATGTTGGCCAGGCTGGTCTCAAACTCCTGACTTCAGGTGATCCACCCGCCTTGGCCCCAAAGTGCTGGGATCACAGGCATGAGCCACCACGCCTGGCCTTAAAAGTTAAATAAATTTTTAAATTAAAAAAAGTCCATCCCCATCTCTGAGAACCTTTCCACCCCTGAGTCCCACTTCCTAGTGTAAATGTTTTTATGTATTTCCAAATAATATGCTTGTAATGCTATTTTTAAACACCAGTTTGCAGTTACATTGTATGCATTCTCTTCCCATCACGGCAGGTGAAGAGCAAGACTTTACATCGACCTCACCATCCCATTTCCTTTCCCGTACAGTTTTGGGGTGAGTCACTGTTTATCACTGACACTCTGCCTCTGTTGTTTGCTGTTGGGCCAAATGGTGTATTAATACTGCTTTTTCTCTTCTACAACTTGTAGTTGTCTCTGAAGTTAATAGTTAATGACAAAAAGTAGTTGCCTTTTTCATTTGCCTTTTTTTTTTTTTTTTTTTTTGAGACGGAGTTTCACTCTTGTTGCCCAGGGTGGAGTGCAGTGGTGCAACCTCAGTTCACTGCAGCCTCTGCCTCCCAGGTTCAAGCAGTTCTGTCTCAGTCTTCGAGTAGCTGGGATTACAGGTGCCCGCCACCAATACATAGCTGATTTTTTTGTATTTTAGTAGAGACAGGGTTTCACCATGTTGGCCAGGCTGGTCTCGAACTCCTGAATTCTGGTGACCCACCTGTCTTGGTTTCCCAAAGTGCTGGGATTACAGGCGTGAGCCCACCCCCTACCTTTTTTTTTTTTAAACAAAATCTTGCTGTGTCACCCAGGCTGGAGTGCAGTGGCGCAATTGTAGATCACTGCAGCCTCGAACATCTTGGCTCAAGAGATACTCCTGCTTCAGTCTCTTGAGTAGCTAGGATTACAGGCCACATACCACGATGCCCAGTTAAGTAAAAACATTTTTTTGTAGAGATAGGGTCTGACTATGTTGCTCAGGCTGGTCTTGAACTCCTGCCTCGGCCTCCCAAAGTATTGGGATTACAGGTACGAGCCATTGCACCCTGCTACATTTGGCTTTTATTCTGACGTTATCCTTCCCATATTCTAAAATTAATTTTTCCAGGTTTTTGAGTTATAATTGATACATAATAAAATTACCAATTTAAATGTACACTTTGATGAGTTTTGATAATTTTGTGCAGTTATGTAATCACCATCACAAGATGCAGAAAATTAGAAACTCTGAGGTGAAAAAAGGGGAAAAAATAGAATAAAAAGATACAGAAAGGTTCCATCACCCTAAAAAGTTTTTTTGTTTTCATTTGCAGCTGATCCTTTCCCATTGATCTGCTTTCTTCCATTGTAGTTTTATCTTTCCTAGAACTTGATCTAGATGGAATCACACAATATGTGGTCTTTTGCATTTGGTTTCATTCACTTAGCATGATGTCTTTGAGATTCATCCATGTTGTTGATGTATTACTAATTCATTGCATTTTCTAGCACTGTGTTCCTTTTTGTCGCTGAGTAGTATTCCGTAGTAAGGAGGTCCACAGTTTTTATATTGATTCAACAGTTGACATAAATTTGAGTTGTTCCAATTTGGAGCTACTATATATGATGATGTATGCACATCTGTATATATGTAGAGACCATGTGTATAACACTACCATGTACGTTTCTGTACTGTCTGTGTAGGCATATATTTTCATTTTTCTTGTAATATGATTGCTGGGTCATATAAATGCATTTTTAACTTTGTAAGATACTGCAATATCATTTTGCAAAAATGACTATAATTTTGCATTCTTATCAGCAAGGGAAAAGGAAAGGAAAAACTACTTGGGTAAACAACTAAGAGACCAGTCCTCAGAGAAGCTGCTTGTCTGAAAAATCACAGCTACAGCAAAAATAGAGCAGCCTGGGGAAAATTCAGACTGCAGCTGCAGAGCTGAGCCACAAATGAGCAGACTGCCTAGCCAAGTCCAACACAGAAGCCCTTTGTTGTTTGATTAACAAGCTCCCAGGAAAATGTTTCCTGCCCTTTTTAGAAACGTGCACAGTGGGTTCTGTGGGAGCTTGCACAGGGAGGAGGGCGGCTTACCTAAAACAAACCCACAGTCACACAAACAAAAAAAGCAGCACTTTGTGATGGCCTAGAGACACACCCATAGCTGCATAAGATAAGGGGAATTGCACAGACAGTTTTATTGATGAGTTACTCAAACTGCTACAGAGATGATAGGAATTTCTTATAAAAGCTTTTGAATTCAGCGGTGCATGGTGGCTCATACCTGTAATCCCAGCACTTTGGGAGGCCAAGGCGGGCGGATCACAAGGTCAAGAGATGAGACCATCCTGGCTAACACGGTGAAATATTCTACTAAAAATACAAAAAAATAGCCAGATGTAGTGGCATGTGCCTGTAATGCCAGCTACTCGGGAGGCTGAGGCAGATAATTACTTGAACCCGGGAGGCGGAGGTTGCAGTGAGCTGAGATCGTGGAGATTGTGCCACTGTACTCCAGCCTGGGCGACAGAGCAAGACCGTCCAAAAAAAAAAAAAAATCAAGTTACCATGTAAGTGTAAGTCTATTTTCAGAATTTTTGCTTTGTTTCAGCTGTCTCTATGTCCAACATATACCAATAGTAACTACACTGTCTTGATTACTAAAGCTTTATGTTAAATTTTGAAATCAAGTAGTGTAAATGATATGACTTGTTCTTATTTTTCAATTCTATTTTGGTTATTTTAGGTCCTTTACTTTTCTACATAAACTTTTAAATTCACTTGCCAATTTCTTCAAAGATGCCTGTTAAGATTTTGATTTGGATTAGATTGAGCAATTTGGGTAGAATTAATTTATTTCTAAGTGTTTCACTTTCCAATGTTATCCCAAATTGAGTAAGTTTTATTTCCTAATTATTTTATTTTCTAATGGATAGAAACATAATTGATTTTTATATATTGACCTTGTATTCTAAAATTAACTTACTAATTCTAGGAACATTTTTGTAGCTTCAGTCTTTTTTTCTTTTCTGTAATTTACTTTTTTTTTTTTTGTAGAGATGGGGTCTCACTTTATTCCCCAGGCTGGTCTCAAACTCCTGAGCTCAAGTGGTCCTCCTGCCTTGGGATCTCAAAGTGCTGGGATTACAGACATGCATGAGCCACCGCACCCGGTCCCATCTTACTTCCTATGCAGATAAACATGTGCACTAAAGTAAGGCTCAGCAAACTTGTACTGTAAGGGGCCAGATAGTAAAACCTTTAGGTGATGCTGGTCTCTGTTGAGATTACTCAGTGCTGCCATTAGAGCCTAGAAGCAGCCACAAACAATATTAAACAAATGGTCAGGCTGTGTTCCAATAAATCTTTATTTTAAAGAGCAAGTGGTTACCAGCTTCTGTTGGGAGGAGTTAAAAAACATTTTTAAAAATTGAAGAAAAAAACAGGTGGAGGGCTGGCTTTTGCTTAGAGGCTACAATTTGCCAAGTTCTGTTTTGGAGGTTTTTTTTTTTATCTTTAATTTTCGTGGGTACATAATAGGTGTATATATTTGTGGGGTACATGAGATGTTCTGATGCAGGCATGCAATGTGAAATAAGCCCATCATGGAGAGTGGGGTATCCATCCCCTCCAGCGTATATCCTTTGTGTTACAAACTGTTCATGAGTTCTATATACATGCAGTCATACAATATGTATTCTTCTGTCTGATTTCGTTAAATTAGCATAATTATTCTGAGATTCACCCATGCTGTATCTGTGGTTTATTCTTTTTTGTTGCTCAAAAAAATTCCATTAAATGGCTATGCCAGAATGAAGTCACTCTTGTTAGATCCAGGCAAAATCGGGCCAGGAAGGCATGAAGCGGGGTGGAGGGAGCTCATGCTTGCATGTCTGACATAAGAACTGTTTGCAAGGACTTTTTTTTTTTGAGACGGAGTCTCGCTCTGTTGCCCGGGCTGGAGTGCAGTTGCGGGATCCCAGCTCACTGCAAGCTCCGCCTCCCGGGTTTACGCCATTCTCCTGCCTCAGCCTCCCGAGTAGCTGGGACTATAGGCGCCCACCACCTCGCCCGGCTAGTTTCTTGTATTCTTTTAGTAGAGACGAGGTTTCACCATGTTAGCCAGGATGGTCTCGATCTCCTGACCTCGTGATCCGCCCGTCTCGGCCTCCCAAAGTGCTGGGATTACAGGCTTGAGCCACCGCGCCCGGCCTGCAAGGACTTTCTTAAAGCCCCACAAGAAAGCCCTTCACACCCTTCATGCATCTCCTGCTTCACATGGCTTGCACGTTTTGCACATATACATAGATTTCTATGACAAGGCTTATTGCTAGGCTTTCTTTAGGACTTAGGACTGCAGTGATTCTGCTAAGATGCTCTTGGAAGAACACTTTCCAGTAACGTCACCTCGGTCAATGAACTGATGGCAAATCTGGCTTTGAGCCAACGAAACCAATGAACTCTGTTTCCAAGCAGTTATGTGAACACCTCTTTCTGCCAATAAAAGCTTCCTCTCTTCCCCTTCCCTCACCGGGTGCCCCTGTGGCTTGCCATAGGCCATTCTAGGTCATAATCCTCTTTTCTATTCCCAGTAAATTCATCGTGTTTGGAGATAGTTTTCTCTGAAGTCTTTTTTTAGGTTGACATGATCTGGTGTCAGAAGTGCTCTGGAGGCAAAATGACTTTTGGAGGGACTGGCAGCTTCCGGAGCTGGGGAGATGCCACAGTTGAGCCCTTTGCACCCTCCACCTCCCCAGGTCACCTTTACTCTGCCCAGGTAAATCTTCTTTCAGGTCGAGCTCCTGCCCTTTGATAGCAGCTCCCTGTTGGCCTTATCTGGGGTCTGCTTGGACGAAGGCACCTTCACAAAGAATCTTGCATCCCTTCTAGGACTGGAAAAGACTTGTTCTCTTTTCTGGCAAGTCGTTTCTGGTCCAAAGACAGTTTATCTCCTGGTCCTGGTGAGTGCCCTTGCGGTTTCAGTTTTTTGTGTACATACTTCCATTTGTTGCTATACTTTTCTTTATTTCTGAAAATCTTTCTTTTATAAAAATGGTGGGCTTGGCCGGGCGCAGTGGCTCATGCCGGTAATCCTAGTACTTGGGAGGCCGTGGAGGGTGGATCACTTGAGGTCAGGAGTTCAAGATCAGCCTGGCCAATATGGTGAAACCCTGTCTCTACTAAAAATACCAAAATTAGCCAGGCCTGGTGGTGCACACCTGTAGTCCCAGCTACTTGAGAGGCTGAGGCAGGAGAATCACTTGAACCCGGGAGGTGGACGCTGTGGTGAGCCAAGATTGCGCCACTGCACTCCAGCCTGGGTGACAGAGCTAGACTCCGTCTCCGAAAAAAAGCTGGGCTCCAGACCCCCCGCTTTAAGAAATCTCAGGGCTGTCACCACCTTTCTTTTCTTTATATATATATATATTTGTCTCAAATATATATATTGTCTCAAATATATATATATATTTCTTTATTATTATTATTATACTGTAAGTTCTAAAAGAAAACATTCATACAGCCAACAGACACATGTCACCACCTTTCTATGAGGGACCTCAGTCTCCGAAGAAAAAGCTGCCTGTGTTAAGGATAAACTGGTACGTGGAAGACCACTAGGGGGCCTGCCAGACTCAAGAAAAAAATCTGCATTTAGGAGACATTTGGTTACAGGTCGTACAATTAGAGCCCAGGCTGTCGGCCGAGTAAAACAAACAGCCTGGCCTAAGGACGCTGTAAAACAAAACACCAGTCCAAACCCCAGGTGTTCTCTAACAGAGTTGACAGGAGTTTTCTTTTGCTCTTGAGAGATTAAGAAGCAGAATGAGATTCCCCAAATTCCAAAGCATGCAATAACGGTCCCCCTTCTGGGACTCCTGCTGGCTACAGGTTCTAAAATGATGGTCCTCTCTAGCCCACACTTAAAAAGCAACGGACTGGCCTCCCAGCACTTTGGGAGACTGAGGCAGATGGATCACCTGAAGTCAGGAGTTCGAGACTAGCCTGGCCAACATGGTGAAACCCCGTCTCTACTAAAAATACAAAAAAATTAGCCCGGCTTGGTGGTGGGCACCTGTAATCCCAGCTACTCATGAGACTGAGGCAGGAGAATCCCTTGAACCTGGGAGGTGCAGGTTGCAGTGAGCCAAGATCACACCACTGTACTCCAGCCTGGGAGACAGAGCCAGACTGTCAAAAGAAAAAAAACAAAAACAAAACAAGGCCAGGCACAGTGGCTCATGCCTGTAATCCCAGTACTTTGGGAGGCTGAGGTGGGTGGATCAGGAGGTCACTAGATCGAGACCCTCCTGGCTAACAGGTGAAACCCCGTCTCTACTAAAAAATACAAAAAATTAGCCAGGTGTGGTGGTGGGTACCTGTAGTCCCTGCTACTCAGGAGGCTGAGGCAGGAGAATGGCATAAACCCGGAAGGCAGAGGTTGCAATGAGCCGAGATCGCGCCACTGCACTCCAGCCTGGGCAACAGAGCAAGACTCTGTCTCAAAAAAAAAAGAAAAGAAAAGAAAAGAAAAATCAATGGATGGAGTATCCCAACACTAAATTTTGTTCTTCCGTGAAAAAAGTTTGTTACTTTGTTCTTCATAATGGAGGTCTTTTGAGTTCCCCAAACTTGTCTTTCTTAAAACAAAATTAGAGTACCGTAGTCCTAAAATCAAACTATCTGAATGAGAGGCATATTTCAGTTGGTACCTCGAAGCGTCTGAGTGCATTCAGAATTCTAAAATTGCCTCCTGATCTCAGGCCGGGCATGGTGGCTCACCCCTATAATCCCAGCCCTTTGGGAGGCTGAGGCGGGTTGATCACTTGAGGTCAGGAGTTTGAGACCAGCCTGGCCAACATGGTGAGACCCTGTCTCTACCAAATATACAAAAATTAGCCAGGTGTGGTGGTGGGCTTCAGTAATCCCAGCACTCTGGAAGGCCAAGGCAGGTGGATCACTTGAGCTCAGGAGTTCGAGACCAGCCTGACCAACATGGTGAAACCTCATTTCTATTAAAAATACAAAATTAGGCCGGGTACAGCCGATCACGTCTGTAATCCCAGCACTTTGGGAGGCCGAGGCTAGCGGATCACCTGAGATCAGGAGTTCGAGACCAGCCTGGCCAACATGGTGAAACCCTGTCTCTACTTAAAATACAAAAATTAGCCAGGTGTGGTGGCAGGCGCCTATAATCCCAGCTACTCTAGAGGCTGAGGCAGGAGAATCGCTTGAACCTGGGAGGGAGAGGTTGCAGTGAGCCGAGATCACACCATTGCACTCCAGCCTGGGGGACAAGAGTGAAACTTCATCTCAAAAACAAAACAAAACGAAACAAAAAAATTAGCCAGGCATGGTAGTGCATGCCTGTAACCCCAGCTACTCGAGAGGCTGAGGCAGGAGAAGTGCTTGAACTCAGGAGGTGCAGGTTGCACTGAGCCGAGGTTGTGCCAATGCACTCCAGACTGGGTGAAAAGAGTGAGACCCTGTTTCAAAAGAAAAAAAAAATTGCCTTGATTTCCTTAGCTCTCACCATCCCTGAACCTAGTCCTGTTACAACCTTTCCCTTTTAAGTTAAACTCACGAATGATTCTTCTACACCCAAAATTAATTTTGTTCCTCAGAGCATGGCTGAATTCTGAGCCATTGCCAAGGAATTCTGAAAGGTCATTGAAGACCCTCACTAATTTGCTGAGGAATTCAGCACAGTGCTCAGGTTTATTGGCTGTTGTTTCTCACCTGTGCCAGCTGGGTCATACACTTTTTAGTGAAGGCCAGGCTCAACACTGATGGCCAAGTCTCATTGGCGTGACCCCGAGGAGGATTTAGGAAAAAACTAAGAAAAAGTCCCAAGACATGGCGAAACACACACACACACCACACACACACAGACACACACACACAGACACACACCAAAAGTCTATTCTTGAGTCTTTTCCTACAGTCTTAGACGGGAGTAAAATCCACGCCTGTACCCAAGAACCTAACAAGCCCATTTACAACTATTATAGTCTGCACCAGGTTGTATTTAAAGAAAATTCTGGATTACCCATGGATGGCGAATCTGTTCAAGTAGGTGTTAATTCTGTTTGTGAATGGCCCTTCTAGAAAACTTTCCCGGCTTGTCAAGAGGGCCTGCCTGGAATGGGAAACTCTGCCCACGTCTGATCTAGTTAATTTGGCAAATCAGCCTGCCCACACACTTGAGGCCAATGCCTGTTTAGCTGCAGAGAAAAAGAAAAACCTTGTGGGCTGGGCACAGTGCTTCATGCTCTCATCCCGGAACTCTGGGAGGCCGAGGTAAGAGATTCACCTGAGGGCAGGAGTTTGAGACCCACCTGGCCAACGTGGAGAAACCCTGTCTCTATGAAAAGAATACAAAAATTAGATGGGTGTGGTGGCGGGTGCCTGTTATCTCAGCTACTTGAGAGGCTGAGGCAGGAGAATCACTTGAACCCGGGAGGCGGAGATTGCAGTGAGCTGAGATCGCACCATTGCACTCCAGCCTGGGCCACAGAGTGAGACTTCAGACTCTGTCTCAAAAAAAGAAGAAGAAGAAGAAGAAGAAAAGAAAAACCTTGTGGCTGTCACAACATTGTTTTTTCTTCAAACAAGTGTAGGGCTGCCTGACTTATGCCTAGGCCTGCAGACATAACAGGAGGGAAAGAGAGAGCTCCTGGCTCTGCCACAGAAGAGAGAATCTCCAGTTCTCCCGCTTAATCATTTGGGTGAAACCACCCTTCAGTTTGGGAATGAAGTCTTAATTGTTCTGAGAGCTAAAAATCTCCAGCCTCCTCTCCGACTGAGTGGACCCCACCCCCTCTTCTTGGCCAAGAAGATGCCAGAGAAGCCTTAGAAACTGAATTTTCAGCCAAAACCGAACAGAAGGCCGGATACACCTCATTATACCCTCTCCCTCTCGTGGTTTAGATTCAACAACTGCCCAGCATTAAGGTTGAAGTAGAGATTGTAATACTGACAGAACTGACTCTCTGTGGCATTAAGATACCCAATTATAAATAGGACCTAAGGCCATGCCAGGCAAGGGTTAAGTCATGTAGCCCCACACTTAAAGAAGAAACAGTGTTGTAACTGGGCAAGGTTTTCCTTTTCTATGCAGGTAAACAAGCACTGACCTCAAGATACTGCAATACTGAAAACATTGCAGCTCATTGAGGCTGGAGGCTGGCTGACTGACCCTGCCCCCTTCAACCCGCCAGAACTACAGCTTTCACTGGACAAGAGACTGACTTCAGCAACATTCTTCTGATGAGAGACCAGGACCTGGCTCTGGTTACAGTGGCTGGTTACATTCAAGAGCCTCCCTGTCCCTGCTTCGACTTTCGACACATAGGCGTAATTGTAATTCATTTAAATGCTGACTCTACCTCAGAGTGAACATAGGTCATATGTAACATGCATGTCTATTCACCCTCCATGCACACACCTCCCTTCTTGAATATTCATAGCTCATCCTATAACTTGCTAAATATGTATACTTGGCCAACCTTTTGAGCATAAATTCCTGTTCCATCTAGCCCGTCCTCCCAGCTCCCCAACTGTCTGTTTCTGGTCCCTACTGGAGGTGGAGTTTACACTTCCTGGCTTGTCAGAATGGCCACCAAACTCTCCTTTCTAAATTTACAAATGTGCGGTTTTTAAATTGATAGTTCATAGACACCAGAGCAACTATCAGTCCTTAACCCGACCAGCCTCCATCAGCCCCTACTGAAGTGTGATGAAAAGATAAAAATGGTAGGTGTTTCCAATAAGCCTTTACTTGCATTGTTTCACACCACATTCCTTTCTGCCTTGGCCCTCCTCAAGACACCCACCCTTTTTTGCTTGTTACTACTGCCCTGTCTACCTTCTAGGATGTGATTTTCTGGAAAAATACCATCCTGGAATTTCTCTTTTCCAAAAGCCGGGGTTGCGGGGGTGGTGATAATATTAGAATCTGACAAACCAAATTGCTGACTCAACCTTGAAGTCCCCGGATTTCCCATGTTCAGTCATTTATTGTGCTTTTTTCTGTTCAGAAAACAAAAATAATACCACTCCTTCACTGCGGAATCAAATACCTGTCTCTTTATGGGCAAAATCATCCAGCGATACTGGCAAAATTCACAGCGTACTTCCTTTTTGTTTTTTGAGACAGAGTCTCTCTCTGTCGCCCAGGCTGGAGTTCAGCGGTGTGATCTCCGCTCACTGCACGCTCAGCCACCCGGGTTCAAGCCATTCTCCTGCCTCAGCCTCCCAAGTAGCTGGGACTACAGGTGCCCAATACCATACCCGGCTAATTTTGTATTTTTTTTTTAGTAGAGATGGGGTTTCACCGCATTAGCCAGGATGGTCTCCATCTCCTGACCTCATGATCTGCCCGCCTCGGCCTCCCAAAGTGCTGGGATTACAGGCGTGAACCACCATGCCTGGCCCATAGCATACTTTCTATTAAAATCTGGATTAAATAGTAAACACTATCCATTCAACCAGATGGCATTACAAAGTCTTCAGCCTATTACAGAAGAATACAAAACCAGGCCTAATCGCTTCATGTCTTCGTCCTTGTAATACCCGAATTCTGCCTATTAAAAAACCAAGCAACTATGGGTGGAGGTTTGTTAGTCAAGGCAACTGAGGAGTCAGCCATGGGATCCCCCAACTGTACCTGAGCCTCTAGCTGTAGACACTTTCATGCTTGTACTATGCCCGGCATCTTCCTGCCAGCCGTCTCACTTTCTAAGAGCTTCTCCTACTTGCTGCCCATCGTCTCACTCTCTCATGGGCAATAACCTTAACCCTGCGACTCTCCTGCCCTCTCCTTCAGGCCAGACACCACATGGCTGCCAGCTCTGACAGGCCACCTCCCCTGGGCAGACACCACACAGCTGCCAGCTCTGACGGACCACCTCCCTTGGGCAGACACCACACGGCTGCCAGCTCTGATGGACCACCTCCCCTGGGCAGTGCCGGCTGTTTTGATGCACAGATGGCTCACATGTAAAGAATGATGGTGGTAGGCGCTGTGCAGGCTACACAGTCACTATGCCTTTGAGGTTGTGTTAGCAGCTCCTTTGCCTGTAGCCACTTCAGCCCCATCGGCAGAGCTGTTTGCTCTCACTAGAGCCTGTCTCATTGCTAAGAGAAAGACTGTAAATGTTTATACAGACAGTAGGTATGCCTTTGCAGTTGCTGATGATTTTGGAATGTTGTGAAAGCAGAGATTTTCTTCCTTCCAATGAAGATGAAATAAAGAATGGAGTTTAGGTACAAGAATTACTAGATGCAACACAGCTGCTCTAGACCACTGGAAGCGAGACTCTGGAAGCTGGAGGAAATCACCTTGCTGATAATGAAGCAGAGAATGCTGCCTTTATATGTCCCACTTATCAAATCTCAGTCATGGCCCAGCTAAAAACATTCCCAAAAGATATTAAAACAATTTAAGATGCACAGAACTGGGCACCAGAGGCTGAAGAAGAAAACTGGAAAAATGATGGCTGCTGGTTTAATTAGATAAAGAGGAATGCTGGTTTGGCTCAAATTTAAAAAAACAAAAACAAAAAAAAACCTGTCCCACCAGACTCCATGAAATTTCTACTATTATTATTATTATTATTATTATTATTATTATTTTGAAACAAGAGTTTCACTCTTGTTGCCCAGGCTAGAGTGCAATGGCGTGATCTTGGCTCACTGCAACCTCTGCCTCCTGGGTTCAAGATAATTCTCCTGCTTCAGCCTCTGGAGTAGCTGGAATTACAGGCATATGCCACCATGTCTGGATAATTTTGTATTTTTAGTAGAGATGTGGTTTCACCACGTTGGTGAGGCTGGTCTCAAACTCCTGACCTCAGGTGATCCACCTGCCTTGACCTCCCAAAGTGCTGGAATTACAGGCGTGAGCCACTGCGTCCGGTGAAATTTCCATTATTAACTACAATACATAATTTAAGTTATGGGCAACAGAAAAGATGATTACTTTTTCATAAAAGTAATACTGGTGGAGTATAAATCAGCCCAAAGTGCTTATGAAGCCCACCCCACCCATCCTAAATTCAATCCTGGAAAGCCAGTGCACATAGCCTCTGGCCATTTATTATTCTTTTTTAAGACAGGGTCTTGCTCTGTTTCCCAGGCTGGAGTGCAGACTCCTGGGCTCCAGCGATCCTCCTGCCTCAGTCTCCCAAGTAGCTAGGAGTACAGGCCTATGCCACTATGTGTGGCTAACTCAGGTCCATTTTAACTTCCTCATGGGCCCTGCAGGGTTTGGGGGATAGATTTCATGCAGCCACCTCCTTTAACTTAGTACACCATGTTTTAGTTCTGCTCTGTATGTTCTCCTGTTGGGTTGAAGCATCTGCAGGTGAGTCATTGCTTCAGCAATGGCTAAAGTCCTATTAGAGAAGATAATCCCTACTTGGGTAACTCCTTTGAGCTTCACAGTGAACAAGAAACTTGTTTGACTGGACAAGTTATAAAACAAGCATGTGCTCTCTGGCATATTTACATCTGACAACACTTCGATTGTGATTATCATCCCCAGTGCCCTGGATGATTGGAACACACCCATAGTCCTCTGAAGACCCAACTGCCAGAGTTGATGGAAACCTTACACTTGCCATGGCCAAAAGCCCTGCCTAGAATGCTTCTGACCTTGAGGGCCCTTTGGATTATATAAACTTGCATCAGTCATTCTACAGTGTGCTCCCAGGAGACAAAGACCTGAAACATAAAACACCACAACCTACAACAAGGAGATTTTCGTCTATTGGAAAAGGCACTCACAGAAGGATGCCCTCCAGGCTAGCTAGAAAGGTGCACACCAGGTGCTGCGGGGCAACCTCTGCACAGCCAACTGCAAAGGCATGGATTCCGGGGTACGTGCATCTCATCTGAAGAAGATACCACATGTTCTCACTCATGTGGAAGCCAAAAGAGTGGATCTCAAGGAGATAAGAGGAGAACGGTGGTTACCAGAGGCTGGGAAGAGGAGGGGGATGAAGAGAAGTTGGTTAAGTTAGAATAAGTTCTAGTATGTGATAGCATAGTGAGGAAATGACAGTTCATAATTTATTGTAATACAAAATAGAAGAGTCGTAATATTCCCAACACAAAGAAAAGATAAATGTTTGAGGTGACAGGTATCCCAGTTACCCTGATTTGGTCATTGCATATTGTGTACAGGTATCAAAGTATCACATGTACCCCCAAAATATGTACAACTATTGTAAATCAGTAAAAGATAAGAGAAAAAATAAAAAGCAAAAAAAAAAAAAAAAAAAAAAAATCCCCAAAACCAGCTCCTAACTGGACCTGCACTCCTGTCAACAAATTAAAACTAAAACTTTCTAGGACATGAAGCAGAAGCCTCTGGGCCAGATGGTTTTTCCCAGGATGTCCAGAACAGGCCTGTAAACCCTTTTCTCGTTTCTAATTCTTGCCTGATTTTCTTCCTCTTTTCCTGGAAGGATAATTCCATTTCCCGGTCCATCACCACAGGGGACTTACTAATTGTTGGTTCTGTCATCAGAAACCTCCATCTGTTGATTACTGACTCCCTAGTTCAACCTGTAACATCTCACTAGTACCCCAGATACAACCACCTGTACAAATTGTATCCCACCCTAAGGGTCCAAGATGAGGTCCTCATCCAATCTAGGCTTATCTACTCGAATTAAGACAGCGCGGTGAGTAGCTGGCACACCCTCAAGAGCTGCTCATGACACACAGAGATGACTTAATTTTTCAGTATGAGGCTGGGTGCAGTGGCTCACGCCTGTAATTCCAGCACTTTGGCGGGCTACGGTGGGTGGATCACCTGAGGTCAGGAGTTCGAAACCAGCCTGGCCAACATGGTGAAACCCTGTCTCTACTAAAAATAAAAAAATTAGCAGGGCATAGGCGAGTGTCTGTAATCCTAGCTACTACGGAGGCTGAGGTGGGAGGATCACTTTAGCCTGGGAGATGGAGGCTGCAGTAAGCTGTGATTGCACCACTGCACTCCAGCCTGGGTGACACAGCATGGCCCAGTCTCAAAAAAAAAAAAAAACAAAAACAAAAAACAAAACAACAACAACAAAACAAAGAATTTGGATTTCAATCGCTCCAATTTTTATTATTAAAAGTGATGGTGGCAGAGCACAGTAGCTCACACCTGTAATCGCAACACTTTGAGAGGCCAAGGAGGGAGGATCCCTTGAACCCAGGAGTTCGAGACCACCCTGGGCAACATAGTGAGACCCCATCTCTACAAAATAAAAAATTTAAAAATTTAAGAAATTTGGAAAAACTGACGATGCAGTGTACATATGTCCTCGCATCCCAGGGAGAATTCTAACATATACACGGAGGTTGAACCGTATGAAATTGCTGATGTTTGACCAACTTT
This sequence comes from Trachypithecus francoisi, assembly GCF_009764315.1. Taxonomy (NCBI): domain Eukaryota; kingdom Metazoa; phylum Chordata; class Mammalia; order Primates; family Cercopithecidae; genus Trachypithecus; species Trachypithecus francoisi. The sequence continues at coordinate 109,997,954 of NW_022681465.1, read as the reverse complement.
TTGACCTATAAAAATAGCAATTTCTTGCTTATTTTTTTGATAGTGGGGCAATCTCGGCTCACTGCAAACTCCACCTCCTGGGTTCAAGCGATTCTCCTGCCTCAGCCTCCTGGGTAGCTGGGACTACCGGCATGCGCCACCACGCCCAGGTAATTTTTGTATTTTTAGTAGAAACGGGGTTTTACCATGTTGACCAGGATGGTCTCAATCTCTTGACCTTGTGATCCACCAGCCTGGGCCTCCCAAAGTGCTGGGATTACAGGCATGAGCCACGACGTCCAGCCTCTTATGTTTAATAGAATAGGAATTACTGGGTCATGAAGGTGGGTTTTTACATTAAATTTTACTAAATATTTGTTGTAACAATTTACTCTCACCAGTTAACAGGTGGCAGAGGAGTTCTTTCTCTAGTTTTTTGCCAACAGCTGACTTGTCACTTGGTTTCATTTCTATCTTTCTATGATGGCTGCGAAACAGTAACTCTGCTTTAATTTTCATTTTTCTCATTTTGTTAATAGAGAAATTCAGCATCTTTGCATGCAGTCCTTGGGCATTCTATTTTCTTCTCCAAATTGCCCTTCCGTGAACTTTTCCCATGCTAACGGATTGTTTATCTTTTTCTTATTAATTTGTTTTATTATTGTTGTTGTTGTTATTATTATTATTATTATTTTAGTCAGAGTGTTGCTCTGTCGCCAGGCTGGAGTGCAGTGGCACGATCTCAGCTCACTGCAACCTCTGACTCCCTGGTTCAAGCAGTTCTCCTGCCTCACCCTCCCAAGTAGCTGGGATTACACTCACACACCACCACGCCCAGGTAATCTTTGTAATTTTAGTAGAGATAGGGTTTCATCATGTTGGCCAGGATGGTCTCAATCTCCTGACCTTGTGATCTGCCCATCGTGGCCTCTGAAAGTGCTGGTATTACAGGCGTGAGCCACCGCACCCGGCCAATTTGTTTTATTCTTTACATATTTTGGATTTTAATCTCCTGTGTTTCTACATATGCTACAGATTCATTTTCAGTTTTTGGCTTTCCTTTTAACTTTTTGTAAGCTGTCTTACCATAATATATTAAGGTCCCATCTTTTATTGGTTTTGTTTCAGGACCCTCTGTTCTGCTCTGTTAATCCTCTTTACTATTAAATATTTCTGCCCAAATCTGTCTTAATTAAAACTTTAGGCCAGGCATGTTGGCTCACGCCTGTAATCACAGCACTTTGGAAGGCTGAGCTGGGCAGATCATCTGAGGTCAGGAGTTCAAGACCAGCCTGACCAACATGGCAAAACGCTTTCTCTACTAAAAATACAAAAATTAGCCAGGTGTGGTGGCAATGCCTGTAATCCCAGCTACTCGGGAGGTTGAGGCATGAGAATCACTTGAACCCAGGAGGTGGAGGTTGCAGTGAGCCGAGATTGCATCACTGCACTCTAGCCTGGGCAACAGAGCAAGGCTCAGTCTCAAGAAAAAAAAAAAAAAAAAAAGGCCAGGAGTGATGGCTCACACCTGTAATCCCAGCACTTTGGGAGGCCAAGGCAGGAGGATTACGAGGTCAGGAGATGGAGACCATCCTGGCCAACATGGTGAAGCCCCATCTCTACTAAAAATACAAAAAGATTAGCTGGGTATGGTGGTGAACACCTATAATCCCAGCTACTCGGGAGGCTGAGGCAGGAGAATCACTTGAAGCTGGGAGGCAGAGAATGCAGTGAGCCGAGATCATGCCACTGCCCTCCAGCCTGGCAACAGAGTGAGACTGTGTCTCAAAAAAAACCCTTTAAAACCATTTTGATATTTGGGAGGACAAATTCCTTCCTCTTGTTTTTTGTTTCTCTGATTATTTGTTTTTAAAAATCTTGACTTTTTTGGACCTTTACTTTTCCATATATATTTTAAAATCAGGCATTCAAAATCTGTAAGAATTTTTTAGATTTTGACTAAAATTATATTAAATGTATAGATTAACTTGGGGGAGAATGGACACTCTTCAATGCTGAGTATTCTATCAATGGACTGTCTTCTTTTTTTTTTTTTGAGACGGAGTCTTGCTCTGCCGCCCGGGCTGGAGTGCAGTGGCCGGCTCTCAGCTCACTGCAAGCTCCGCCTCCCGGATTCACGCCATTCTCCTGCCTCAGCCTCCCGAGTAGCTGGGACTACAGGCGCCCGCCTCGTCGCCCGGCTAGTTTTTTGTATTTTTGTAGTAGAGACGGGGTTTCACCGTATTAGCCAGGATGGTCTCGATCTCCTGACCTCGTGATCCGCCCGTCTCGGCCTCCCAAAGTGCTGGGATTACAGGCTTGAGCCACCGCGCCCGGCCTGGACTGTCTTCTAATTTGAGTTATCTTTCATGTCCTTCAATATCTTTTTTTTTTGTTTTTCGTGTTTTTGTTTTTGTTTGAGATGGAGTCTTGTTCTGTCACCCAGGCTGGAGTACAGTGGCACAATCTTGGCTGTCTGCAACCTCTGCCTCAGGGGTTCAAGCTATTCTCCTACCGTAGCCTCCCAAGTAGCTGGGATTACAGCACCACCATGCCTGGCCTTTTTTTTTTTTTTTTTTTGTATTTTTAGTAGAGATGGAGTTTCACTATGTTGGCCAGGCTGGTCTCAAACCCCTGACCTGAAGTGATCCACTATCCTTGACCTCACAAAGCTTTGGGATTACAGATGTGAGCCACCGTGCCTGGCCTAGTATCATTTTTATAGCTTCTTTATCCTCTAAATTTCTTACAAATCTTTGACAATATTGCTAGTTATGTACTATTGTGAATTTTTTTCTGTTGCATTATTTTATTGGCTATTACTGGTATACTGGTATATGTAAATGTAATTGATTTTGTTTTTAATCTTGCATTTAGAAACGTGTTGATCCGTCTTGTTCTAAAAATTTTCTGTATATGCTCTTGAATGCTTTATACTGACAAAAATATGATCTATAAATAATGAACACAAGCTGGGAGCAGTGGCTCACACCTGTAATCCCAGCACTTTGGCAGGCTGGGGCGGGCAGATCACCTGAGGTCGGGAGTACGAAACCAGCCTGACCAACATGGAGAAACCCCGTCTCTACTGAAAATACAAAATTAGCCAGGCATGGTGGTGCATGCCTGTAATCCCAGCTACTTGGGAGGCTAGGCAGGAGAATCACTTGAACCCGGGAGGTGGAGGTTGTGGTGAGCCAAGATCACACCATTGCACTCCAGCCTGGGCAACAAGAGCAAAAATCCATCTCAAAAAAAAGAAAACAATTTTCTTTCTTTCAAATCCTTATACTTCTTATTTTTTTCTTGTCTAATTGGATTGGCTGAGACATCCAGGACAACGTTGCATAGCAGGAATAAAGGCAGCTAGCCCTGTGTTTCTTCTGAGCTTAGGAGAATGCTAATTACATTTTATCATTTAAGAATGACAAGTTTTTGACAGATCACTGTTATCAAAATATCTTGTAGGTTTCAATGGATGGCCTGTATTAAATATTTTGCTAATAGTTATATCATTTAAAAATTTTGAATAAGGCTGAGCATAGTGGCTCACGCCTATAAACCATCACTTTGGGAGGTTGAGGCGAGTGGATCACTTAAGGCCAGGATTTGAGATCAGCCTGGCCAACTTGGCAAAACCCTGTCTCTACTAAAAATACAAAAAGCTAGGATTGGTGGCATGCACCTGTAATCCCAGGTACTTCGGAGGCTGAGGCAGGAGAATCACTTGAACTCAGGAGACGGAGGCTGCTGTGAGCTGAGATTGTGCCACTGCACTCCAGCTGGGCAACAGCGAGACTCTTGTCTCAAAATAAATAAATAAATAAATAAATAAATAAATAAATAAATAAATAAAATTGAGACCAGGCACGGTGGCTCACGCCTGTAATCCCAGCACTCTGGGAAGCTGAGGCAGGCAGATCACCTGAGATCAGGAGTTCGAGACCAGCCTGGTCAACATGGTGAAACCCCGTCTCTACTAAAAATACAAAAATTAGCCGGCTCTGATGGCAGGCACCTGTAGTCCCAGCTACTCAGGAGGCTGAGGGAGGAGAATCACTTGAACCCAGGAGGCAGAGGTTGCAGTGAGCCCAGATCATGCCACTGCACTCCAGCCTGGGCGACAGACTGAGACCTTATCTCAAAAAAAAAAAAAAAAAAAGTTTTATCAAATGCTAGATAATCATATGGTTTTTTATTGGCTGATGTGATGAATTATTTACTATGAGTCTATTTTCTTCTTTTTGCTAAGGTGTTAACCTTAGCCTTCTAAGACCTCAGTCTACTCGTATATCTTATATATTTCCTTTTTTTTTCAACATACTAGTATCTTTACATTGTCCTTTCTGAACAGATGAGCTAAACAAAAACTTGAATTCCTTTCTTTGATAGAGTCTTCAAAGGGCATTCTTCACACCTGCTCGAACACAGAAGGAAAGTTCCAGTACTGTGCTCAATTTGCAAATGAGGAAGGTGAGGCTTAAAGTGATGAAATAACAGCAAGCAAGGGCTGGTTCTGGAATTTGAATTCAGACAGCCCGACTTGCAGGATGTTCTTCTAGGATCAGAGTGTCCTTAAGGGACACTCTTTCCATAGAATTTCTTTACTGTTCAATAAATTTTCTGCAGCATCACAGTGGACTAGATAGGTGTCCTGATGGGGTTGGAGTTTCCTGAGGCATCAGAGGCACTGGCAGGTCTAAGTAACTTTGGATGGCTAAAATGCTCTAGGAATCACAGTGACTTGGTACAGTAAGATATTCCTCTGGGCATTGTAGTGAGACTGCGTCTATACAAAAACATGCAAACATTAGCTGGATGTGGTGGTGCACACCTGTAGTCCTGGCCATCCAGGAGGCTGAGGTGGGAGAATCGCTTAAGCCCAGGAGTTTGACGCTGCAGTGTGTTATGATCACAACTGCACTCCAGCCAGGGTGAAAGGGCAAGACCCTGTCTCAAAAAAAGTGTATACATATTTGTATGTGTGTATATATATACACACACATATAATCCTCTAGGGTCAAATAACCTAGGAGGTAGGGTGTTCACATGCTCAGAGTAAGCTAGGGTTTATAGTAATCAGGGGAATCAGTGTGTCCTCATAGAGACCTGATCCGTTGGAGACTCAGGGGGTCCTTGCCTTGTCTCTGGATGATAAGCAGGCCCATGTAGGTTCCAAGTGTCTTGTAGGACTTCTTCTTCTTTTTTTTTTTTTTTTTTTGACAGAGTTATCGCTCTGTCACCCAAACTGGAGTGCAATGGCATGATCTCGGCTCACTGCAATCTCCGCCTCCCAGGTTCAAGTGATTCTCCAGCCTCAGCCTCCTGAGTAGTTGGGACTACAGGCATGTGCCACCATGCCTGGCTAATTTTTTTGTATTTTTAGTAGAAACACGGTTTCACCATGTTGGCCAGGCTAGTCTTGAACTCCTGACCTCAAGTTTTCTGCCTGCGTCAGCCTCCCAAAGTACTGGGATTACAGGCGTGAGCCACCGTGCCCAGCATCTTGTAGGATTTTAAAAGGTCAGAGGACCCTGGGGAACAGGGTGTTTAGAGGATCCAAAGAGACCTCATAGGATCAGATGAGATCTTAACGGTGAAAGAGAATCTGGGAGACTCAGAACATCTTGGGAAGCAGGGGTACTGGAGAGAGAGGATGTCAGGGGAGGCAGCTGTTCCGGGCCTACAGGCATTTTCATCATGTCAGAACACTTGAAGTATCCTTACAACATCACCAGCTTTGAGGTCAGACTGTCCTGGAAGATCACACCGCTTGCGTGGAGTTAAGATGTTTTGGAGGTGGGTCTGGCTGCGTGATTCAGAGACTCCTGGATGTCCTGGGAGTCCAGAGCTGTGAAGGTTTTCAGGTAGGGCAGCATAACCTTTTGGTATTTGAATGCGGGAAATCAAGGTTTTCTGGATCTCTGGTGGTCCTCAAAGGTTTGGGTAGACTTGAATGGACCTGTCATGGAGTAGAATACCAAGGTATTCTTGTACAATCAAAGCATTTTCAGGAAATCAGAGGGTCCTGGATGAGCAGAACATGCTAGGCAGGGATGAGAGTATGGCAGAAGTGAAGATGTTCCGGCATTTCTGGGGATGTATTCTACAGAGTGTCTTGCAGGAAATAGTTGCTTTGAGAGGACAGAATCTCTCGAGGGTTGGAATAATCGCCTTTTGGATTCAGGGGGCCCTAGTGTGTCGAAGCTGTGCTGGGCTGTCTGTGTGCTGGGAAGGGGGAGAGTGACTGTGACTAGAGTGCCTACTGACAAGTCTAGGGCTGAGACAGCCAGAGTACACTGGAAGGTTGGAGAGCCCTGGCATTAAGACATCCCATGTGTCAAAGGCATGTTGGATGGTCAGAGTGCTTTGGGAGACCAGGATATGCCTTTACTTCATCAAAATGTCCCATGGATCAGGCTAGTGTGGTCAGGGTATTTCCTGGGTTGAGGCTGGTGTGTTGAGTGGTTTTTCAGTGTCAGCATCACCTTTGCAAGATTCAAGCAAATTGGGAGCTCTGAATGGGCAGGACGGCAAGATGCCCTTGACTGTCTAGATTCTGTAAGGTCAGGAATTCCTTAAAAGGTTAGAATTTCCCAAATCTCACCATGTCCCTGTGGTCTGGGTGTCTTAGAGGGTCACAGAGTCATTGTGAGCCCAAGCTCTCGTGCTGAGTATAAGGTACAGAGGTCGGAGCCTCTGGGAGGGTCTGTGTGTCCTAGAGAGTGAATGCATCATCAGTGCCCTTGCGATTCAAGGACCTGACAGGGCCAGCATGGGCACCCCCGGCAGCAGGGTGCACTGGAATGCAGTGTTTTCCTGTTTGAGTCTGAGCTGACTGCACGTCACTGGGTCTTGCTGGGTTAGGACTGCCGTGGGGTCCAGGTGCTCCAGGAGGCCACGGTGTGTCCTAGGGTAGGGGAGAAGGATTAATATTAAGAGCAGTGTTGCTCAACTTTACTGTTATGGGCTAAACGTTTGTGTCCCTCCAAAATTTCTATGTTGAAGTCCTAACACCCGACGTGATGGTATTTGAAGGTGGGGATTTGGGGAGGTGACTAGGTTTAGATGAGCTCATGAGGGTGAGGCCCCATGATGGGATTAGTGTCCTTACAAGCAGAGGAAGAGAAACCAGAGCTGGTTCTTTCTCCACCATATGAAGGCACCCTGAGAAGGCAGCCAGCCCTCTGCAAGCCAGGAAGAGAGCCCTCACAGGGGAGCTGAAGAGGCGGACCCCTTGATCTTAGACTTCCCAGCCTCCGGAACTGTGAGCAACAAAAGTCTGCGGTTTAAGCCACACAGTCTGTGCTATTTCATCATGGCAGCCCCAGCTGACTCAAGACCCACGTGCGCTCGGTTCTCCTGGAGATCTTGGTACAGTGGAGATTGTGACTCAGCAGGAGGGAGGTGGGGCCCAGGGATCTGCATTTCCAGCACGCTCCCATTGCTGCTGCTGCTGTTGATCCATGGACACCACCGTAAGCATCAAAATCCTAAAGGATTATGATTTCCTGTCTTGACTCATCAGGGTGTTTTTAAAGGACCTGTATGATGGCATGACCTTGGGAATCAGACTGTCCTGTGGGTACAGTGTGTTCCGGGGGGGTCTATGTGCCCTGAGAAGTAGAGGTGAAGTGTTCTGGGTGTCAGCGTGTCCCGGCGGATCCTAAGGTCCTGGGCTGTTGCATCATCCTTAAGCAGTCAGGGTGTCCTGGGGATGTCAGAATGTACTTCCTGGGTCTAAGTAACCTCAAGGGACAGACTACTGTGGGACCAGGCTGTCCCAACTGCTCAGGAATTCCCGGTGTCAGGATTTCCTTGAAGAATCAGAATGTAGTATGCCAAGGGAATCTCAGTCTCTTTCCGAGTCCTGAAGTCTGGGGCAGGATGGGGAGTCAGGACGCACCTGGAATGCAGATGTTCAGGTCAGCATTTTCGGAGGGTCTGGGTGACCTCGGAAGGTCATGGTGTCCTGGGGGTTCCGGGTGAATGAGGAGGTGGCATTTGAGGGAGGAAATCAGACAGTACTTGAGAGCTAAGGTGTCCTGGAGGCCCATTCTCCGGAGTGGGTTCAGGTTGGCCTGAGCACTGACTGGTGTATTCTGAACTATCAAGGTGTCTGAGAGGGGCCGGCGTGCACTTGTGACTTCTTTTTTTAGTTTCCTGGAAACAGGTCCTTGGTTGTCACCCCCATGCTGAGATGCCAGGCAGGCTCCACTCCTGGGTCCCTTTCCCCAGCTCTTCGTTCCTCTCCCCACAGTGGGGTTGCGAGGAGGAATGCATTTTCTCCTCCTCCCCCTGCCTGCTCCCAGGAGGGGATTTCACAGGACAAAAGGATCCCGTCCTCTGGGAATATGAGCCCTTGGCCCCAGTCCCTGGACCCTCCGACAGAACACCTTCCCTCATCCGGCTTGTGATCCTCCCTGAGCAAGGGGGCTCTGGCGACCGTGTGGTGATTGGAGGGGCCCGCAGGGGCGAGGAGGAGGTCACTCCTCCAAGACTGGGGGGTGGAACGGGAAAGTAGGCAGCTGACAGAAGAGAGCGGCACCCGGGTGGAGAGAAGGGCCAGGCTGAGAAAAGCAGAGTCAGAAACAGAGCAACAGGTGAAGCCGAGACAGGAGAATGAGATGACACTCAAGCCAAGAAAGGGGGAATTAGGAAACAATTAGAAAAAAGGTAAAGACAGTGAAAAGTCAGAGATAGCTACCTGCACCTACACACACATTCAGAGACAGAGACCCAGAGGGTGGCACACGCAGGGGGAGAACGGGAGAGAACAGGTGTGGAGAGCAGCTGCGGAAGCAGAGAAATCTTGAGTCAGAGATTCAGGGACACTTGGTCCCCGTGGCGAGCCATGGAAGCAGAAAGGAGGCGCCAGGCCGAGAACCCAAAGAAGGGACGAGTCAGCAGCAGCCTCTTGCCAGAGAGACACCCGGCCACTGGGACCCTGACCACCATGGTGGGTGAGTGACTGTCCCGGTGTGCGTGGGTCCCTGAGGAGGTAGCAGGTGTGAGGCTGAAAGCATAGGCTCCATGAAGAAGGTTAGGAGGAGAAATTAAAAACAGAATCCTAGCATGTTAAAACTGTGGGAACCTCTGGAAGTAGGGGACTGGAGCACCCCTTGGCTTTACAGACTGGGGAACTGAGCCCTTGGCGGGAGGGGGTGGCTGAACAGCTCACATCGCAGTGGGGATGTGAGACAGTTACCTCTGTCCCCTCACTCCTGACCTCAGAGTTGGTCAGCCCAAGGTGCTGCCTTCTCTGAGGAAGGCAGGTGGAGGGGCCAGAGCTTTGGGTCCCGGGTGGGACAGCGGGCTCCGTGTGTGTCCCTATGGTGGACAGTGAGCTCTAGGAGGGTCCACACCCTTGGGCCCCCATGGGGACGGTGCCTCCGCTCCAAACTCCAAACATCTTTTCTTGGTGTGCCTTCCAGGTGTGTCCTTTCCCTCCCTGTTCTCTCCTCCCCAGCAGCTCTCAGACTAATTAGTGTGGGGGCTTAGGGAGCCTGTGGGGAGGAGAGGCAAGCCTTTCCCACGAGCTCAAGTTCCTGCAGGCTGGTGGCTGGGCCAGGGCAGGGGTAGGGAGAAGATGAAAAGTAAGTAGGGAAGGGTGTGCCTGAGCGGAAGAGGGGGGTGCTCATCTTCCCAGGTGAGGGGTGCAGGAGATGGCAGCAGTTTGAAGAAGGCGCAGGTTGAACCTGAGCCTCGCCAGCAGGGGACAAGCACTGGGTCTTCCCTAGACCGCTGGGATGGTTGTTAGGGTGCAGGTGCACACAGCAGACCTGCAGGGTGAGCCCTAGGCCGTTGTGTGTGTCCAGAGGGGTGAATGTCCATGGAGGGGTGTGTGTCTGGCGGTGCAGTAGGAAGTGGGCAGACGGTAGAGTTGCCAGGTAGACAGTGCACGAGTGCCAGGGCCAGGAATGAGCCTGAGGGTGTGCCCTGCGTAGACGGCACAGCCTCATGTCAGAGACTCAGAGGCAACAAGGGGCCGAGGCCAAGCAGGGTGCAGGAACCAGGCTATGGGAAGCTAAAAGATTCCTGGTGGGGCAGGGCTGGGGGCAGTGGCTCAGTCCTGTAATCGCAGCACTTTGAGAGGCTGACGTGGGAGGATTGCTTGAGGCCAGGAGTTTGAGACCAGCCTGGGCAACATAGCAAGACCCCATCTCTATTTTTTTTTTTAATTGGCTGGGTATGTTGGTGCGCACCTGTAGTCCCAGTTACTCAGGAGGCTAAGGCAGTAGGATCACTGGAGCCCGGGGGTTCAAAGTTGCAGTGAGCTGTGATCACACCACTGCACTTCAGTCTGGGAGACAGCAAGACTCTGTCTCAAAAAAAAGAAAGAGGAAAAAAAAAAAAAAAAGATTGCAGCAGCACAGGAAGCACTGAGTGGAATCCGGGGACAGGCACATGTGATCCAGCATTGAGGAGCATCCTCCTCAGAAGCCACCTCTCCTTTCTCTCCCTTCTCAGACTCGAGTGCTCCACCCTGCAGGAGGCTCCCTGGTGCAGGAGTGGGGAGACCAAGGTTCTCCCCGCAAGGAGGACAGAAGGGCCGCCCGCACTCCCGGCGTCGCCACCGCACCACCTTCAGCCCAGTGCAGTTGGAACAGCTGGAGTCAGCCTTTGGGAGGAACCAGTACCCAGACATCTGGGCCCGGGAGAGTCTTGCCCGGGACACCGGTCTCAGCGAGGCCCGAATCCAGGTGATGCTCCAGGATCCCTCCTCTCTCAGGGAATAAATGCAGATTTCTTTGGTGCTGTCTGAGAATGTTAGGCATTATAACCCTAACCTAAACAGTCACCAGACACAGGCCTCATCAGACCACCAGCATCAGAGAGTCTGCATCGAGACTATCACATCACTTGAGTTTAACCCTAGCTATAAGCTAATCTAACTTGAATTTCAACACCTACCCTCAATTTTTAATAGTGATGCCAATTCTGACTGGGCGCAATGGCTCACGTCTATAATCCCAGCACTTTGGGAGGCCAAGGTGGGTGGATCACACAAGGTCAAGGGTTCGAGACCAGCCTGGTTAACATGGTGAAGCCCCATCTCTGCTAAAAATACAAAAAATAAGCTGGGCATAGTGGCAGATGGCTATAATTAATCCCAGCTACTCGGGAGGCTGAGGCAGGAGAATCGCTTGAACCCAGGAGGCAGAGGTTGCAGTGAGCCAAGATCATGCCATTTCACTCCAGCTGAGCAACAAGAGTGAAACTCTGTCTCAAAAAAAGATAAATAAATAAAATAGTGATGCCAATTCCAACAGAAGTTCAATCCTAACTGTTCACATACATTCGGAACCTTGTCCCTAATAATAGCCCTGAAACTCAATGAGCCAGACGCTCCCTCAACCCTAACCCCAGAGTTGGTTAGCTTTAATAAACCCTACCCTAAATTCAAGATTGTCTATAGCAATTACATTTATCTACAGTCTTCATTGCTAAACTTAACCGAGCCGGGCGCGGTGGCTCAAGCCTGTAATCCCAGCACTTTGGGAGGCTGAGACGGGCGGATCACGAGGTCAGGAGATCGAGACCATCCTGGCTAACACGGTGAAACCCCGTCTCTACTAAAAAATACAAAAAACTAGCCAGGCGACGTGGCGGGCGCCTGTAGTCCCAGCTACTCGGGAGGCTGAGACAGGAGAATGGCGTAAACCCAGGAGGCGGGGCTTGCAGTGAGCTGAGATCCGGCCATTGCACTCCAGCCTGGGCGGCAGAGGGAGACTCCTCTCAAAAAAAAAAAAAAAAAATTTAACCGTAGGGGAAATTTCCCATTCTCTGGGGAAGGGAAATGTCACTGTCACCATATTTATCTCCTTGTTGGAAGTTGACATTTCTTATTTGCCCAGAGTGGTAGAAAAGGGCACATGTGGATGCAGGTTGGGGATAAGTCTGTGGGTTCCTTTGTCAGCAGACCAGGCTCAGCCAAGCCGTGTGGAAGGGCTTTACTTCCACTGGCCATGCTGGAGAGGCCTGCTCCGTGTCCCTGCACCTCTTGTCATTGGAGTAGGCTGTCAGCACCAATGTCAGGTGTGGGCTCTGATGTGTTTGCTCCCCCTTCTCAGGTCTGGTTCCAGAACCGCAGAGCTAAGCAACGGAAGCAAGAGCGCTCACTGCTTCAGCCCCTGGCCCATCTGTCTCCTGACGCCTTTTCCAGCTTCTTGCCAGAGTCCCCTGCTTGCCACTACTCCTACGCACCACCACCGCCACCAGTGACCTGCTTCCCTCACCCCTACAGCCACGCCCTCCCCTCCCAGCCCTCCACAGGAGGTGCCTTTGCTTTGCCACACCAGTCTGAGGACTGGTACCCCACCTTGCACCCAACCCCTGCTGGCCATCTGCCTTGCCCCCCACCCCCTCCCATGCTCCCCCTCAGCCTTGAGCCATCCAAGTCCTGGAACTGAGGTCAAACAAGTACCACCAAGGTGATCCTCAGCCTGTGGCCCTCATGACAAAACAAGAAAATGGGGTGGCTTCCTTTCCTTCTATGGGCGAAGCAGAAGTATGGTGAGGGTCAGCTCAGCAATTGGAAATTTAAAAATGGGAGATCATGGTGAATTCTCACTGTGGTGATGAGTGGAGGAAATCTTGGGAGGTGAGCTGCTGGAAGAGACAGGCAAAGAGGCCTCCGTGGAGCTGCCTGCTAAAGGGTGATATTGATGGAGACAGTTGCTGGTGAGTGGAGATGATTGAAGGGCTCAGATGTGAGGGCCTTCATTAACTGAGATCATGATTGAAGAAGATCCCAGCTCTTTCTGGCTGATTTCAGTCAGGCTTCTGATTTAGAGTCTACCTATACATCCCTTCCCTACTGCCCACCCTGCCATCTCAATCAGTCACTCACTTTTGTTTATTCTGTCCTAGGAATTTTTTGTTGTTGTTGTTGTTTTTGAAACGGAGTCACCCAGGCTGGAGTCCAGTGGCGCGATTCTGGCTCACTGCAAACTCCACCTCCTGGGTTCAAACCATTCTCCCGCCTCAGCCTCCTGAGTAGCTGGGACTACAGGCGCCCACCACCACGCCCAGCTAATTTTGGTTTTGTATTTTTAGTAGAGATGGGGTTTCACCGTGTTGGCCAGGATGGTCTCGATCTCCTGACCTCGTGATCTGCCCGCCTCAGCCTCCCAAAGCGCCAGGATTACAGGCGTGAGCTGCCGCACCCAGCTGAAATATCTCTTGGGAGTGTCTTCTTTCCATTCCAGCAGAGACTTGGCTTTTTCTGACCCCGTATTTTCTCACTTATTGTCTGCATAGGTTCCCTTAACTCTAGTCTATCCCACTTCCAACAAACCTGTGCAGATCTGAACATCAAGGAATGCTCTCCAATGTCTTATAAAAAATACATAAATAACATTTGATTAGTTTTGCCTGTAGAAGTCTTCAACGTCTGCCTTCAACTAACTTTTAAATCAGCGGCACATTTTAACATAATGTGGTTTCTGATGGAAAAGAAGCCATTTGATTTAGGGCAAACTTTTCTAAAACCAAACCATCTGAGGCTGATAAGGGGCCACTCCCAGGAAGGGGATTGCCTTGTCTGGGAAATGCCTTGGTCTGAACCCTCTCAAAAGAAACAGCATGGAGCCTAGTTCGTGGTATAATTTTTATATCATATTGCTTATTATGTACTTATTTTACTCATAATTCACTGATTTATATGTAGACTTACCTCTCTTATTGGCAGGTTCATAGAAGACTACTTTTTTAATTTTTAAATTTTTTTTTGAGATGGAGTTTTGCTCTTGTTGCCCAGGCTGGAATGCAATGGCATGATCTCAGCTCACTGCAACCTCCGCCTCCCGTGTTCAAATGATTCTCCTGCCTCACCCTCCCGAGTAGCTGGGATTACAGGGTGTGCCGCCACTCCCGGCTAATTTTTTGTATTTTTAGTAGAGATGGGGTTTCACCATGTTGTCTAGGCTGGTCTCGAACTCCTGACCTCGAATGATCCACCTGTCTCAGCCTCCCAAAGTGCTAGGATTTCAGGCGTGAGCCACCATGCCAGGCCTATTTTTCTTTTTTAATTTTTATTTTTTCGTGTGCCTCTAGATAGGATTTTTATTCTTCGGTTTTCCCCCTCCCTCTTTCATCCCTCTCCTCTCTTCCAACTCCTCTTCCCTGTCCCATCCTTGCTGCCCATTTAGTGGGAAGGAAGTTTCCCTGTGCCTGCAGCCCTGCTCCCCAACCCTCAGCAGGGCTACCTTCTGCAGAAGCAGGGCAGAGGGTAGGGGACAAGGGATGGGGAGGCAGCTGGAAGGAGTGAAGAATGAAGCCTGTGGAGGGAGGTGGGTGGTGATGGCAGCAGTGGCGGCTGTCAGCTGGCATTCTTGTGCTCATAGCACTTCACAGAAGAATTTTTTTTTTTTCTTGAGACTTAGTCTTGCTCTTGTCACCCAGGCTGGAGTGCAATGGTGTGATCTCAGCTCATTGCAACCTCCACTTCCCAGGTTCAAGCAATTCTCTTGCCTCAGCCAACTGAGTACCTGGGAGATTACAGGCATGCACTACCACACCCACATAATTTTTTTTTTTTTTTTTGAGACGGAATCTCCCTCTGTCACCCAGGCTGGTGTGATCTCAGCTCACAGCAACCTCCGCCTCCCAGGTTCAAAGTGATTCTCGTCTCTCAGCCTCCCAAGTAGCTGAGACTACAGGCACCCGCCACCAAGGCCTGCTAATTTTTCTATTTTCAGTAGAGATGGGGTTTCACCATATTCATCAGGCCAGTCTTGAACTCCTGACCTCAGGTGATCCGCCTGCCTTGGCCTCCCAAAGTGCTGGGATTATAGGTATGACCCACTGCACCCAGCTTCATCGAATTTTTGTATTTTTAGGAGAGCTGGGGTTTCACCATGTTGGCTAGGCTGGTCTCGAACTCCTGACCTCAAGTGATCCATCTGCCTCAGCCTTCCAAAGTGATGAGATTAAAGGCATGAGCCACCACACCCATCCCATAGAAGAATCTTTAAACAAGACTTTACTGATGGATACTCAAGTTGTGTGTAGTTTCTTAATATATATTATTAAAAAGTCTGGAGTCACAACCCCTGTATTACACACTTGCACTCCTACCTAATTATGTCCTTGGGCCAGACTGCCTTCCAGAAAAATTACACTGGTTTGAATTCCAGCAAAAGAACCTGGTGTTGGTTTCAGTACCTCCTTGTTAACCTATACTATTTTTGACAGTTTGTTACCTGAGAGCGATGTCATCTTGTTGCTTATTTTAAAATGTTCATTAATTGTTAGTGAGAGTTAAAATGGTTTCGTGTTTATTGGCAATTTACGTTTTTCTTTTTTTCTTTTCTTTTCTTTTTTTTTTTTTTGAGACGGAGTCTCGCTCTGTTGCCCAGACTGGAGTACAGTGGTGCGATCTCGGCTCACTGCAAGTTCCGCCTCCCAGGTTCACGCCATTCTCCTGCCTCAGCCTTCCGAGTAGCTGGGACTACAGGCGCCCACCACCACGCCCAGCTAATTTTTTGTATTTTTAGTAGAGACGGGGTTTCACAATGTTTGCCAGGATGGTCTCGATCTCCTGACCTTGTGATCTGCCCGTCTCGGCCTCCCAAAATGCTGGGATTACAGGCATGAGCCGCCGCGCCCGGCCTATTTTTATTTTCTGCATTGCCTCTGCGTTGTGTATTTGTATGTTGATATAGTCATCTTTTATTAGCGTCTGGGAGCTTTGTGGATTAGGGGTATGAATTCCTATTCATACACGTTGCAACTCTTTTTTTTTTTTTTTTGAGATATAGTCTCGCTTTGTCGTCCAGACTGGCATGCAGTGGCACCATCTCTGCTCACTGCAAGCTCTGCCTCCCGGGTTCAAGCGATTCTCCTGCCTCAGTCTCCCAGCTACAGATGCACGCTGCCATGCCCGACTAGTTTTTGTATTTTTAGTAGAGATGGGGTTTCAATGTGTGGGCCAGGCTGGTCTGGAACTTGTGAGCTCAAGCAATCCACTGGCCTCGGCCTCCCAAAGCGCTGGGGCTACAGGTATGAGCCACTGCGCCGGGCCACATGTTGCAACTATGTTTGACAGATGGTTATTTGTCTTTTAGCCTTTCTCAGTGACAGTTTCCTGAGAGAATTAACAGATTTCCTCCACCTGTTGTATGGAAGGCATTGACTTCTGTCTTAAACATCTAGAATGACAGACACCAGTTTTGTAGAACCGGTAGATGTTTTAGAAATCAGTCACTCAGTTCATTTTCTGCATTGTGTGGTTCAGATGAAGAGCCCCAGGTGAGAAATCTGTTTTTAGTGGTTTGATCTGTTTTCTTTATTATTTGGATCAAAAGGTTATGCCTTGAATCACCTGAAATTTATTTTGCTCTGTGCAGCAAAATAGTCTTGCAGTTTCCCTCAATCAGCTAATTAGTTATTCCAATGTCATTTACTTAATAGTCAAACTTCACCCTATTGATTTGTAAAATCATAATTTTTCATATACTGAGTTCTTATTTTTATATATGTGTGTGTGTGTGTGTGTGTGTGTATATATATATATATATAGGACAGCTGTGGACTCCTCATTCTTTTTCATCAGTTTCTCTATTCTAGTTCAGCACCACAGTGTTTTAATGATTGAAAATGTAAGAATTATCGATACCTTTAAAATGTTTAATTTTCTTATCCAAACACAAGGTGTGTCTTGTCGTTTCTTCCAGACTTCTCTTATGTCCTTCAGGAATTTTAAAAAACCAAATCTTTTTTTTTTTTTTTTTTTTTGAGACCGAGTCTTGCTCTGTCTCCCAGGCTGGAGTGCAGTGGTGAGATCTTGGCTCACAGCAACCTCCGCCTCCCAGGTTCAAGCAATTCTCTTGTCTCAGCCTCCAGAGTAGCTGGGACTACAGGTGCACGCTACCATACCCGGCTAATTTTTTTTTTTTTTTTTTAAATAGAGACAGGGTTTCACCATGTTGGCCAGGTTAGTCTCAAACTCCTGACCTCAAATGATCCACCCGCCTCAGCCTCTCAAAGTGCTGGAATTGCAGGCATGAGCCACTGCGCCTGACCAGAATTTTTCTTTAAAAAACAACTTCAATATATCATATCCTTTTTATAAAGTGTTTAAATGTGCAAAATAAACATGTAAAGGTTTAAAAATGATTTTATGTTTACTTCTGCATGGTATATGTCAGAGCGCTGTTTCGCAGTGGGCAGGCCTGTGCAAACCCACTCCAAAGTCCTAGGAAGCTAAGAGGCCAAAGAAAGAGGCTGACCAATTCAGTTTCTTAAAAAGAAACACTGAGGCCAGGCACTGTGGCTCACACCTGTTATCCCAGCACTTTGGGAGGCTGAGGTGGGCAGATCACGAGGTCAGGAGTTCGAGACCAGCCTGACCAACGTGGTGAAACTCCATCTCTAGTAAAAATACAAAAATTAGCCAGGCATGGTGGCACACACCTGTAATCCCAGCTACTCAGGAGGCTGAGGCAGGAGAATCGCTTGAATCTGGGAGGCAGAGGTTGTAGTGAGCTGAGATCACACCAGTCCATTCCAGCCTGGGTGATAGAGCGAGACTCCATCTCAAAAACAAAAAACATTGAACAGAGCCTGACTGCAGAAGCCACATCCATGTCCTGGGCTGTGGCCAGAGAAGATGGTGTCTAAACCCTCAAGACCCAGGGATTCTATACTAGAGGGGAGGGGCACCCATGTTTCAGAGGGAATGGGTACAACTTAGTCCTAAGTGCAGATTTACAGTGAGTATCTGCTTACCTACTCTTACACAAGGAACAATCTTGGAAACATTCCCAGAACGGGGTTAATCAGAAGTCTACTTGGTGGCTTAGCATCCAAAATAGAATGACTAGCTTCTCATCCGAGATGGAATTCCTTTAGCCTCCACCAGTGCGTACATAGTAAGTAAACTTGGAAGACATGCACACAAATGACAGCACGTTTTATAAGTGGAAAGCACAGTGTAACCCAGGAGCTGAACCCGGGGGTACTCAGTGCTGTCTAGGTGGCTTTGCGTTTGTTATACTAGCCCAGGCTAATGGCTTTTTCCTTTTTAAAATTAAAGATGGGATCCTGCCAGGCACGGGTGGCTCACACCTGTAATCCCAGTACTTTGGGAGGCTGAGGCAGGCAGATCATGAGGTCAGGAGATCGAGACTCCTGACCAACACGGTGAAACCCCGTCTCTACTAAAAATACTGGGTGTGGTGGCAAACACCTGTAGTCGCAGCTACTGGGGAGGCTGAGGCAGAAGAATCGCTTGAACCCAGGAGGTGGAGGTTGCAGTGAGCCAAGATATCATGGCTGCACTCCAGCCTGGCATCAGAGCGAGACTCCATCTTTAAAAGTAAAAATAAAAATGGGATCCTGCCATATATATTAACCCGTTAACGTCTTTTTAAAACTAACAACCTATGGACATCTTGCAAGTGGATCATACAGATTTTATTGTTTTCACTGCTAACTGGCAGTTCATGGGCCTCTCAGCCATTCCTCTACCATTCAAGTCAGAGTTTTAGTGTTTTGTTTTGTGCCTCTGCAGTTGTATTGCTAAAGGATTTTTTTAAGGTAAAATAATGACTCAGAGATGCAAAATAGTTGTGTATAAATATCTTAATTCATTATGAATGAGGCAGTGAAGATGTTTAAACCAAGGACAATCCAAAGAACAGATACTTTTATAGATGAATAGCAAAGTGAACGTGTAAATGGACACAAAACTGGCCTCTTGGGCAGTTGGAGAGGGTAGTCAACTCAAGCTCCAGGAAACGGAATTCATGTACATGTCTAGCGGCCAGGGCTATTTTTGCATTGCAATCAGCTACAATGTTGTAAAATAGCCCAAAGGCCAGGAAGGCCTCAGAGACTCCATAGAATGAAAACTGGAAAGGAGGGCCTTAATACTGGTTTCCGTGAAAACAGTTTCCCCTACAGTTTCCTCTTACCCAGTTGGTTTTATTTTTGTGGGATAGCTGTCCCAAGTTAGGATTGCTGTGTTAAAGGTTATGTGCATTTAAAATGGTAAGAGATACTGCCTGATTAGCTTGCCAAAAAGTATAGTTTAGGATGTTGTCTCACCTAATAATAATAATAAAATAATAATAAAGCCTAGAAAAATGTCCCCTAACACTTCTTTAACGATTTGACCAAAAGCAAAGCAAAACAAAAAACCTATAATAAATCCAGAACCAATTTTGTGTATACCGAAAACCAGAGGACTGAGATTCTTCTAGATGGACAACTATACCAGCTATTAAATAAACTAACATTCTCACACTGAATCGAATTGATCCCTTCATCAATTCATTACATTTCCATAGGTGTTACAATCTCTTCCGGGCACTCTGTTTTGGAGGGGGTTCTCCCAGCAGTTTTTCAGCCTCACGCCGGCGGTGGCGCAGACCTGGGTCTCCCTCGCCCTCCCCACACTGGCCCCTGAGCTGGTCTGGAAAGCGCATAAGGCGGGAAGTCAAGTTCTCTGCGCCCTTCCATTCTACATTCGCTAGTCCTCGGGGACCTCCTCTCCTGCAGCCCGACCCGCCGGCCTCCTGCGGGGGAGGGGAGAGGGCTAAGGAAAGGGAGGGGCGCGCACTAGAGAGCCCTTTTCGCAGCCCACCCGCCGGAGTTCTGGCGCCTGCGGTACCCTGGACTGAAAACGCTGGAGGCTTTGGGGCGTAACACCGCAGACTGGCGCCCCAGCAACTCAGCCTAGGCGCCAGGGGAGTGCGCATCCGACGGACTCCCCTGTCTTCCCTTCTCAGTAGATGAGACAGTCTTTTTTTTTTTTTTGAGATGGAGTCCTTCTCTGTCTCCCAGGCTGGAGTGCGGTGGCGCCATCTCGGCTCACTGCAAGCTCCGCCTCCTGGATTCATGCCCTTCTCCTGCCTCAGCCTCCCGAGTAGCTGGGACTACAGGCGCCGCCACCTCGCCCAGCTAATTTTTTGTATTTTCAGTAGAAACCGGGTTTCACCGTGTTAGCCAGGATGGTCTCGATCTCCTGACCTCGTGATCCACCCGTCTCAGCCTCCCAAAGTGCTGAGATTACAGGCTTGAACCACTGCGTTAGGCCGAGGAGATACTCTTAAAGCTTAAAACTGGCAGAGAGTTAGAAGTGGTTGCCCCATTCGCGATTAAAAGAATAAAACGAGTGTCCTTCCAGCAGCTCCACCCTCGCTCCATCCCATTCTTGCCAAGGGGAGAATGCAGCCCGGTTGAAGGCGAAGTCATGAATTCGACTTTGTGCTGGGAAATCGCAATCCCTGGTCTTTCAGGAAGGGTCCTTCCCAGCAGGATCCAACTTCGAGTTTAGAAAAGGAAGGACTTGGAGCTGGAAGTGGGTGTGCGGGGCGGGAGCTCTGCGTGGCTTGGCCGGGCGCACAGCGCCAGGGGATGCGGCGACCTGGGCGCCCCTCACCACTGAAGACGAGCCCTGGGCCAGGGCGCTGAGACCCGGCGGGGAGGCGCGGTCCCCGCGTGCTTCCCTGCGAGCGAAAACTCTCTAATCTTGCCCCGGAGCTGCGGCAGTCGCGTTGCCAGAGGCAAGTTTAACAAGGACAAAGCAGAGCCTTCAAAAGGGCACATTCTGTGCGGGATCTCGCCTGCCTGGAACGTTCCGTCGAGGGTCCGCTGGAACCCTCGGAATCCCTCCTGCACCCCAGGGAACTCCGGGCCGGCTTTACCCCCTCACCTTCACGGAGCCGAGGGCAGCGCCTTGCTGTGTGCTCCAGGCATTTATGGGTCCAGGTCTGGCCCATCTCCGCACCATCGGCCCAGTGAAAACTGCACCTGGCAGCCCCTCGTGATGCAAAGGGACCTGCTCCGTTGTGAGACGAGCTCTCTTGGGTCGGAGCCAGCCTGGCTCAACCCGGCCGGCGCCTCCTGGGTCCCCGGGGAGCTGCTTCCCCAGCGCGCCACGCCTGACGTCCGGGTCTCCACAAGAGTCCTTCCCAGTCCAGATTTGGTTTTTCTTCCAGAAACGGGCTCCTGGCCTCCAAGATCGGCCAGAGGACAAGTGCCTGGCACACTGCCTGTCCCGCGTCTCCACCCAGCTCGGCTCCCCAGGAGAGGGCTCTCCCAGCTCGAGAGTGGACGCCACTCGCAAGTCCTGGAGCGCTCTACACCGCCCACCTCAGCAAACGGTGCCCCCACTTGGCTCCCTGAGACTCAAGGCTTGGCCTGCCCTGGGCAAGATGGACTCCGGGAATAGCTGGATAGGTGCCATTCGGTCAGGGAATCCCAGTACCGGGACCGTGGGCTAGAACTGGGAGAAGGGGCTGCGGCTCGGGGTGGCACATGCCCTGGACCCTGAGAACTACCCACCCTGCTCCCGG
Source organism: Trachypithecus francoisi (assembly GCF_009764315.1). Taxonomy (NCBI): domain Eukaryota; kingdom Metazoa; phylum Chordata; class Mammalia; order Primates; family Cercopithecidae; genus Trachypithecus; species Trachypithecus francoisi. The sequence goes on along the minus strand of NW_022681465.1, from coordinate 109,976,670 downwards.
AGCTACTCGCCCCGCTCCCCCAGAGAGGCGCTACTGCAAGAGGCCCACGGCTTTCCAACGCTGGCCTCACAGCAGGGGCTCTGCCTGCTCTAAGACTGTGCTGGGCGAGCATTACAATGGTTCCCTTTTCCAGGTTTTATTGAAATTATCTGAACCTCTCCCCCGAAACTGGAGCACCCACACCCTCTCTTATTAGCTGGAAGAAGAAGCTGAACTCAAGAGGCTCTCTGAGACTCCTCTTTTGAATTTGGCAAAATTAGCCTGGAAGTCTTCCAAGTTCCCACCTCACCGAGATCACCCCTCCCTCCAGCCTAGCCCTCAATTCACCCCCTCACAGCGAGCATCTGGATGCCCAGGGAGCGCCTTACTGCTGTAATGGCACCCAACAAGCAGCCCAAGGTGGAGGAGGGGTAGGGGTCAGCTGCACAGAGTGGCCATTGGCCAGGTGTGTGGGTGTCGGGGAGGTTGGGGAGAGAATGGCTGTGTGTGTTTGGGGAGGTTTCAGTATCTGTATATGGCTAGGAAGCTATATGGCTGAAGGCTTTGGGGCTTAGGGACCAATCAAATTTGGTTGCAGGACTCCTGAGTCGCCTGAGACCTGGCAGCTTTGTTCCTCTGAATGGGACATAGGTAGTCACTGTATTTTGTCTAGTAGACAGGTTCCCTCTGGGAGAATCCAACATTTTCTGCAGTGTGATGGGCCCATGTTGCCCCAGGGTAAGGAGGACACAAGACACCCCAAGAATCAGGGCCTGAGGCCTAAGTGCTGGCAAGGTGAAGGGGGGGTGGGGTGGTGACAGCCAGTTCCTGAGCACATCAGCTCTCCAGTTGCAGGGAAGGGATAGGCGCCCTTGGTGAAGGAAGTCGGGTCACCTTGCCCCTCTCCAGAAGACAAAACTGACCCAGGGTGGAACTACCTACCTGAGCAGCAGTGGATGAACTGTTCAGACCCCAAGACCACCTTCCCTCCACTGGTATAACCTCTTCTGCTTTTCTGTCGGACTCCTCAGATAGCACAACTGGAATTCTGATTCTACAGAATCTTGCAAATATTTATCAGGCACCTACCTAGTGCCAAGCAGGGAGCCAGAAGCTGGAGACTTGCCTTGGACCCAAGAAGTTCCTGCTGGACACTGGGACATCCCAGGACAGGATCATGCGAGCCCAGGCCAGGCTTCTAGAGGGGATCCTCTCCCTCTCTCCCATGTCAGAGACTTGGCTGCACTCTGCGGAGTTCCTCTTCTGAACACACCTGCAGGCAGTGCATTTTGTACATTGGAGGGGGTTGGAGGGGAAAGGAATGGGAGGGTGAGAGCATCCCTGGCCTGGGGCACTTGCAGAAGCCCTTGATTCTGAAAGCCGTGGCTGGACACAGGACCTCCTGCGACACACTGATGGGGACTTCCCTTGTGTGCTGACTTTCCACAGCCACCACTCTGCAGATCCAACTGTTTCCTGCTTCCTGAGACACTGTCCCAGCTAAGCTAAATGTCCCCAGCGGTCTTGCCATCCCAGATCCGGGTGGTGGGCAGCAGCAGTGAACCCACAGGGGAACCCTCTTGGCTGCAGCAGCTCCTCGTCACCTTGGGCGGGGCCCTGGGTGCTGGCAGCTGTCCTGCCTCTGCAAAACCTAAGTTCTATGGTGCCTCCTGGCTGCTTCTTCCTTGGAGGCTGTGCAAAAGATCCCAGGCACTCCTTCCTGCCCTCTGGAGGCCATGTCGGAGGTGAGGGGTCAGATCCCAGGGGAGGCCCCTGTGCCCTGGGGGTGGGAGGGAGAGTGGCGTTGCAGGCAGGAGAAACGGCATGGTGGGCAGGAGACTAGACTGTTGAGCCCTGGTGTGGCAGTGGCTGTGCGTCTCCCTGGATGCCTGAACCCCTTGCCCATTTGGGACGGGCTGTGAGGGTCAGGTGGTTCAGGGAGGGAAGGGTGGCAGGGCTGCTGCTCCTACCCCCGCCCCCCCCAACTTCTCTGGGCTCTGAAGCAACTTGTCAAATTTCGCATTCACCTGTCAGAGCCAGCCAGCCAGCCAGCCAGCCAGCCAGCCAGCCATCCATCCATCCATCCATCCATCCATCCACCATTCATCCATCATTCGGCCATCCATCCACCATCCACCTGTCCATCATCCATCCTTTTATCCATCCGTTCAGCAAATATCTATCGAGCCGCTGCCCTGTGCCAGTGTTGTTCTAGGCACAAGGGATATTTCAGCAAGCCATTCATTCTATTTGGGGGATATACACTAAGCAAATAAGAAAATAACAACAGTGCTGTGCTGTAATGAATAATGGATCCACATTGCCCAAGGACAGCACCGCCCACACCATGATATACAAAAAGCGATGCACAGGAGGGCCAGAGCCCCGGCCCCACCTAGCAAGGGGTCCACCAAGCCCCTCCCGCGTTATCCATGGCCAACCCCATGCCGGCACTGACATCCCCACTACCTGCTGGAGACCCAGGAGACACAGGCCAGAGACCCGGGAGTCCCTAGATTTCGTTCCTCTTCACGCACCCGCCGTGACTTCAGTGAGTCCTGGGCAGGTGAGGTCACTTCACGCACCCAGACTTCCCGCTTCTCTCTAGCCTTCCCACCATGCCCAGCCCATGCCATCATCATGCCCACTCCCGCCACAGCAAAGCCCCCTAACATCCATCCGCTTCAACTTGTGCTTGTCACGGCAGCTGCCCATGTTTCTCAAGTGTGACCAGGTCACACTGCTGTTGGGATTAAAACCTGCAGCCGAAATAGAATCTGAAGTGGCCACCAGAGTCCATAGGCCTGGTCCGACTGGGCCCCTGGCCTTCCCCACTTCTCTCCACCCTTTGTTCTCCTCTAAGCCCCACCGCAGCTCTGCCTTTCACCCTCAGGGCTCTGCACTTGCAACCACCTGTGCTAAGAACACGCTCTGCCCAGTCCTGGCACAGTTGGCTCCCTTACACGTCAGAGCCTCTGGCCTCCTCTTCTAAGAAAGCCTGCCCTGTCTCTCTCCCCTCCTCAGCCAGGAGAGCCACCCCCTCCCCAGTCTGGCTTCCACCAGCCTCTGAGTCTTGGCAAACCAGAAACTCCCAGCTGACTGGGGAAACTGACTGTCTGATTGACTGGGGGTGGACAGACTTGCTAAGGCCTAAGAGTTGGAGGGCTATGTGAGAAAAAATGGTTCCCGTAAGTGCTTGGAAGCCTGTAGTTTGGGGCAGCAGCAAGCTGTGGACAGGCCAAGGCTGAGGGTGGGAGGATGGGCAGTAGGGGTCAATTGTGCCAAAGAATCTGGATCCTGTGTGATCTTGCTTGTCCTCGTCCGCCATCTGGAGCCAGGGAGAAATGAGCTCCCACATGCTCTATGTCTCCATCTCTGTCTCTGTCTCTGTCTCTCTCTGTCTCTCTCTCTCTCACACACACACACACACACACACACACACACACACACAGCTCCAAGACCTGCCATGAGACTCACGATGGCTCAGTGTAGCTGCCGGCGAGGTGGGCAGGAGGGCAGGGCAGGCTAGAGCAGTGACGGAAGTGGAAAGGAAGACCCCAGGCTCCCTGTGTGCTCTGAATGCTTTAGAGCTGGCCGGGGGCTCTGTAGATGTCTTATCCTCACAGGCACTCGATGATGACCGCAGCAACTGCCCTTTCCAGAGTGCGGACTCTGTGCTCGGCTGCTCAAGGTTTCATCTCACGTCTCCACCGGCACTCCACTGATGGCGGCACGGAGCAAGGGGTGGAGTGCCGGGCGGGGTAGACTCACCAGTTGCTGCTGAGTGCTCCCCAGGCCCTGCACTTTCCTTGCCTCCTGTCTCACCTCCTGCCTCCTGAAAACACCTCCCAAATAAACACCCTCAGTTGATGGATATTTTGGTACTTTCCATTTTTTGATGACTGTGAATGGTGATGCTAATGAACGACCATGTTCCAACTTTTGTGTGAAAACATTTCACTTCTCTTAGGTGGAACCGTTGGGCAGCGTGGCAATTCTGCTGGCTGTTGGAAGGACTGCCACGCTGTTTTCCAAAGCAGCTGCACCAATGTCCATTCCCACCAGCAGTGAGAGGGCTTGGATTTCACCATATCCTTGTGACCTGTTGTTGTTACCCCAGTGTGTGGTTCCAGCCATCCTAGTGAATGGGAAGTGGTACCTCCTTATGACTTGGATTTGCAGTGCTGTGATGACTAATGATATTCAGCATCTTTTCGTGTGCTTACTGTGTATATCTTCTTTGGAGATGGACACAGACATAAATATAGATTGTGTATGCGTATGTGTGTGTGTGTGTGTGTGTGTGTGTGTGTATCACATCTTGTGATTGTGAAGGCTGGCAAACCTGAATTATGTAGAGTAGGCCTGCAGGCTGGAAATTCAGAGGAGAGTTGTAGTCTTTTTTTTTTTCTTGAGACAGAATGTCGTTCTGTTGCCCAGGCTGGAGTGCAGTGGCACAGTTTCGGCTCACTGCAACCTCCGTCTGCCAGGTTCACACCATTCTCCTGCCTCAGCCTCCCTGGTAGCTGGCACTACAGGCGCCTGCCACCACACCCGGCTAATTTTTTTGTATTTTTAGTAGAGACCGGGTTTCACTGTGCTAGCCAGGATGGTCTCCATCTCCTAACCTTGTAATCCACTCGCCTTGGCCTTCCAAAGTGCTGGAATTACAGGCGTAAACCACAGCGCCCTGCCAAGTTGTAGTCTTGAGTCTGAAGTTTGTAGGCTGGAAACCATCAGGGTTTCTATGATGTAGTCTTGAGGCAAACTCCTGCTGCTTCAGGAAACTTCCATTTTTGCTCTTTGTTTGCATGAGGCCCTCCCTCCCCGACATGTTATGAAGAGTAATCTTACTCGAAGTATCCTGATTAAAATGTTAATCACATACAGAAAATACGATCACAGCAACAGCTAGACTAATGTTTGGGCAAACAACCTGGCACCATAGCCTAGCCAAGATGACAAAACTAACCCTCACGTGTATACACATGGATGAGCGTCCACACATAGATTTTTGTGCTCTGTCCACTGAGAAGGCCTAGAAGCAACAATGCCCCAGCAGCAGTGAGCACACCAGCACCTAGATCTTGTTTTTTTTTTTTTTTTTTTGAGACGGAGTCTTGCTCTGCTGCCCAGGCTGGAGTGCAGTGGCCAGATCTCAGCTCACTGCAAGCTCCGCCTCCCAGGTTTACGCCATTCTCCTGCCTCAGCCTCCCGAGTAGCTGGGACTACAGGCGCCCGCCACGTCGCCCGGCTAGTTTTTTGTATTTTTAGTAGAGACGGGGTTTCACCGTGTTAGCCAGGATGGTCTCGATCTCCTGACCTCGTGATCCGCCCGTCTCGGCCTCCCAAAGTGCTGGGATTACAGGCTTGAGCCACCGCGCCCGGCCTAGATCTTGGTTTCTAATACCGTTCTCCAGGGAAAGGAACCAGAGATCCTTGGAGAATGGTTGCTTCTAGTACTGGGCCAGGAAATACTCGAGATGCACCTGGAGCATCAGAAAGTCAGAAAATGGTAAAACAAGTCAACAAACCAAACAACCCAACTGACCCCCTGTGATAGGGCTGTGTCAAAGAGATGGGGGGTCAACTAAAAGAGTCAAAACTGGAACAATCTGAGCACCACAAGACATCAAGTAGTATTGGATTATGGCCCAAAGTATACGATCAATATCCACGAGCCAATATTGATAGGAATATAAGTAAATGACTGAATAAAGAAATTAATGAAGGACAAATATTCTGTGCAGGAGAATTCCAAAGAAGTTAGGTACCTACCCCACTCTTACAGAGAGAGTGTGTAACTGCCCACTTCTGATGTGGGAGCTGTGGTCAATGGCTTCCTTTCAAAGAGTGCAGTGTGGAAGTGGGGAGGAGCCCCTGCAGAGCAGGGACACCTCACGAGCATCAGCCCCACCAGGTGGTTAAGGTCAGCATCCACAGTGGTAAGCCCAGCACTATCCCCAGTAGCAAAGACATGAATGAACCCAGGTGCCCATCAAGGGTGGCTTGGATAAAGAAATTATGGGGCCAAGTGCCATGGCTCACGCCTGTAGTCCCAGCACTTTGGGAGGCCGAGGCGGGCAGATCACGAGGTCAGGAGATTGAGACCATCCTGGCTCACACGGTGAAACCCCGTCTCTACTAAAAATACAAAAAATTAGCCAGGTGTGGTGGCAGGCACCTGTAGTCCCAGCTACTTGGGAGGCTGAGGCAGGAGAATGGTGTGAACCCGGGAGGCGGAGCTTGCAGTGAGCTGAGATCTCACCACTGCACTCTAACCTGGGCGACAGAGCGAGACTCCGTCTCATAAATAAATAAATAAATAAATAAATAAAAATACAAAAATTAGCTGAGTGTGGTGGTGCGTGCCTATAGTCCTAGCTACTCAGGAGGCTGAAGCAGGAGAATCACTCAAACCCGGGAGGGGGAGATTGCAGGGCACCGAGATCATGCCACTATACTCCAGCCTGGGCAACAGAGACTCCGCCTCAAAAAAAAAAAAAGAAAAAAAAAGGGACTGAGGACTCAAAAAGTGTGGAGAGCAGGAGCAGGGGAAGGGCTGAAAAACCACCTGTTGGGTACTGTGTTCACTAGTTGAGTGACAGGTTCACTAGAAGCCCAAACCTCAGCACCACACAGTTTTATCCACGTAACAAGCCTGCACATGTACCCACTGAATCTAACAATTTTTAAAAAGTGATGAGCCATGTTACTAGCAGATACCCTTGGTGTGATGTGATGAGAATGACATTTTCCCTGTGGGCTTCCTCCCCATGGCACAGGGGCCACCCCAGTCATGTTTACAGCCCCGGCCCCGGACAGTATTGAGTCCCTGAGCCCCCAGCACTTGTGTGTACGGCTCCCGTCCCCCTGCCCCACCTCACCCGGCCGGCTCTGCCTTATTTTGACATCATAGCTGAGCACCGTGGTGGGAGGTGGCCACGGTACAGCCTGTAAGTAGGGCTGTAAGTAGTCACAATGGGCCTGTAAATAGCCCAGCCCATTACCACATGCTGCTCCAGCCAGCTGGCTGCAGGTGAGTTGTTTCTAGAACCAGAGTTTATATGATGAGAAAAATAGAAGAGACAGAACAGTGTGTTCGCAGAACACACCTGCAGCTCCCCCAGGCTGGGGCTGGGGTCTGGGGCCGGCTCTGCTGGCTCAGTCCCTTTGCTTCTCCTCAAGTTCCCTCTGTGGGACCGGGCACTGTTTCCACCGAACCGTCTGCTCTCCAGTCCCACAGGCGGTTGCTGTCAGTCATCCTACGGCCTCTCCGCCTAGGCTTTGAAACTGATTCATTGCTCTGTTGCTGTATTTTTCTTTGTAGGTTTCAGAATTCTCTATTTATTTATGATAATCTTTTGGAAGGATCCTGTGAGAGTGAAAATAAATGAAGTGCTCAATCTGCCAAGTTTCACCGGAGGCTCCACTGATCCACCATGCTCGAATGCCTGCAGGAAATCTGAGGAATCATCTTTCCTACCCTAAGACCCTGGGACTTAGCACTGGCCCTGAAGCCCCTGACAGGCATAAACTAATCAGCAAATGTACAGGAAAAATGCGGAGCTGTAAGATCAAAGTCAGATTCCCACTCTCTCTAAAGCCCTGGATTCCCCTGGAAACCCACGTCCCCGCTGCCTGGAAGGAGGGATGAGGACCCAAGGGAGTGGCTCTGGGCATCAACTGGTCCAGGCAGGAGGCGGTTCCAGATGTCCCATCTTCCCAGCGCCCAAGGGAGCCTTGGTGGGGGAGTCTCATTACCTCCCCCAACCATCACAAAGTAGCCTGCTCCTGGCCTGTATCCAAACACCCCTGGGGGCGACCGCCCTGGGTGTACTCCCCTTGCCCTGATGGCCCCTAGAACTCCATGGGGAGAGGCTCGCCAGGGTCACCCAGCTAGTCCCTGACCCCACATTGTCCTGACACACGAGGCTTCACCCCGAAGGAAAAGGGAGTGAATCTCACGGGCTCCCCTCACAAAAGGAAAGCTACATGCTGTCACTTGGATGCAAGGTGGGCTATGAGGCTGGAGAAGGGCTCCCAGGGACGCCTCCTGGAGTCTTTTATTATTATTATTATTATTTGTTATTGTGAATAGTGCTGCAATAAACATATATGTGCCTGTGTCTTTATAACAGAACAATTTCTATTCCTTTGGGTATATACCCAGTAATGGGACTGCAGGGTGGAATGGTATTTCTGTATTGGTATCTTTGAGAAATCACCACACTGTCTCCCACAATGGTTGAACTAATTTACACTCCTGCCAAGGGTGCATAAGCATTCCTTTTTCTCCACAACCTCGCCACCATCCGTTATTCTTTTATTTTTTATTAATAGCCATTCTGACTGATGTGATATAGTATCTCATTGTGGTTTTGATTTGCATTTCTTTAATGATCAGTAATATTGAGCTTTTCTTTTCTTTTTCCTTTTCTTTTTTTTTTTTGAGACAGAGTCTCGCTCTCTCTCACCCAGGCTGAAGTGCAGTGGCACGATCTTGGCTCACTGCAACCTCTGCCTCCTGGGTTCAAGCAATTCTCCTGCCTCACCCTCCCAAGTAGCTGGGATCACAGACATGCATCACCACACTCAGCTAATTTTTGTATTTTTAGTAGAGATGGGGACGTTTCACCATGCTGGCCAGGCTAGTCCTGAACTGCCAGCCTCAGGTGATCCACCTGCCTCGGCCTCCCAAAGTGCTGGGATTACAAGCGTGAGCCACCACACCTGTCCAAGCTTTTTTTCATATGCTGGTTGGCCTCATGTTTGTCTTCATTTGAAAAGTGTTTGTTCATGCCCTTTGCTCAACTTTGGAATATTGTTTTATGGCCAGGTGTGGTGGCTCAGGCCTGTAATCCTAGCACTTTGGGAGGCCGAGGCCAGCAGATCATCTGAGGTCAGAAGTTCAAGACCAGCCTGGCCAACATGGCAAAACCCCGTTTCTACTAAAAAAATACAAAAAAATAATGGCCTGGCTTGGTGGTGGATTACAGGTGGGTGCCTGTAATCCCAGCTACTCAGGAGGCTGAGACAGGAGAATTACTTGACCCCAGGAGGCAGAGGTTGCAGTGAGCCGAGATTGTGTGCCATAGCACTCTAGCCTGGGCAACAGAGCAAGCCTCCATCTCAAAAAACAAAATCAAACAAAACAAAATAAAGTTGCTTGGTTTTTTTCTTGGAAATTTGCTTAAGTTTCTTTATTTTCTTTCTTTCTTTATTTTTTAGATGGAGTCTTGCTCAGTCTCTCAAGCTGGAGTGCAGTTGCACAATCTTGGCTCACTACAAGCTCTGCCTCCCGGGTTCACGCCATTCTCCTGCCTCAGCCTCCCGAGTAGCTGGGACTACAGGCGCTTGCCACCACGCCTGGCCTTAAGTTTCTTATAGATGCTGGATAGTAGACCTTTGTCACGTGTATAGTTTGCAAATATTTTCTCCTATTCTGTAGGCTGTTTACTCTTGTTGATAGTTTCTTTTGCCATGCAGAAGCTTTTTGGTTTAATTAGATCCCATTTGTCAATTTTTGCTTTTGTTGCAATTGTTTTTGGCATCTTTGTCATGATATCTTTGCCAGTTCTTATGTTCAAAATGGTATTACCTAGGTTGTCTTCCAGGGTTTTTATAGTTTTGGGTTTTCATTTAAGTCTTTAATCCATCCTGAGTTGATTTTGTATATGGTGTAAGGAAGAGATCCAGTTTCAATCTTCTGCATATGGCTAGCCAGTTATCCCAGCACCATTTATTGAATAGGAAGTCCTTTCTCCATTGCTTGTTTTTGTCAGCTTTGTTGAAGATCAGATGATCATAGGTATGTGGCCTTATTTCTAGATTCTCTATTCTGTTTCATTGGCCTATCTATCTTTTTTTTTTATACCAGTACAATGCTGTTTTGGTTACTATAGTCCTGTAGTGTAGTTTGAAGTTGGGTAGTGTGATGTTTCCAACTCTGTTCTTTTTGCTTAGAATTGTCTTTGCTATTTGGGATTCTTTTTTTGGTTCTATATAAACTTTGAAATAGTTTTTATATTTCTGTGAAGAATATCATTAGTGGTTTGATAGGAATAGCATTGAATCCATAAATTGCTTTGGGCAATTTTTCTATCTATGAGCATGAAATGTTTTCCCATTTGTTTGTATCATCTCTAATTTCTCCGAGCAGTGTTATATAATTCTTGTAGAGATTTTTCACCTTCCTGGTTAGCTGTATTTCTAGGTGTGTGTGTGTGTGTGTGTGTGCATGTGTGGTGATTGTGAATGGAATTGAGTTTTGATTTGGTTCCTGGTTTGGCTGTTGCTGGTGTATAAGAATGCTAGTGATTTTTTGTGTGTGTGTGTTGATTTTGTATCCTGAAACTTTGCTGAAGTTGTTTATCAGCTTAAGGAGCTTTGGGGCCGAGAATATGGGGTATTCCAGACATAGAATCATGTTGTCTGCATCCTAATACCAAAACCTCGCAGAGACACAACGAAAATGAAAACTTCAGGCCAATATCCTTGATTAACATTGATGCAAAAATCCTCAACAAAATACTAGTGCACCAAATCCAGCAGCATATCAAAAAGCTTATCCACCATGATCAACTAGGCTTCATCCTTAGGATGCAAGGTTGGTTCAACATATGCAAATCAATAAATGTGATTCATCACATAAACAGAACTAAAGACAAAAACCACATGATCATATCAATAGATGCAGAAAAGGCTTTCGATAAAATTCAATATCCCTTCATGTTAAAAACTCAATAAACTAGGTATTGCAGGAACATCCCTCAAAATAACAAGAGCCATGGGCTGGGCATGGTGGCTCATGCCTGGAATCCCAGCACTTTGGGAGGCTGAAGCGGGCAGATCACCTGAGGTCAGGAGTTCAAGACCAGCCTGGCGAACATGGTGAAACCTCATTTCTACTAAAACTACAAAAAAAAAAATTAGCCAGGAGTGGTGGTGCATGCCTGTAATCACAGCTACTTTTATAGGTAATGTGTTACATGCTTTGAATTCTCAGGTATAAGGTCTCACATTAAATTTGACTGAACAATTGTTTATTCATAAAATATTTTGGAAAGGAACACAAAACATGGTAATAGTGGTTTTCTCCCGATTGGAGATAAACTTTTTTTTTTTTTCAAGATGGAGTTTTGCTCCTGTTGCCCAGGCTGGAGTGCAGTGGTGCCATCTCAGCTCACTGCAACCTCTGCCTCCAGGGGTCAAGCAATTCTCCTGCCTCAGCCTCCTGAATAACTGTGATTACAGGCATCTGCCACCACACCTGGCTAATTTTTGTATTTTCAGTAGAGATGGAGTTTCTTGGCCAGGCTGGTCTCGAACTCCTGACCTCAGGTGATTCACCCACCTCAGCCTCCCAACATGTTGGGATTACAGGCGTGAGCTACCACTCCTGGTCAAACTTTTTTGTTTTAAAACTAAATGTTACCGTGTATATTTGAGGTTGAATGCATGATGTTAAAGGTACACGTCAATAGTAAAATGGTTACTATAGTCAGCAAGTTCACATATCTACCATCTCACATAGGTACTTTTTTGTGTGACAGGGCAGTGAAAATCTACTTATTCAACAAAAATCCCAAAGACAGTGTCCTCATGTTATACATTAGGTCTCCGGCCTTGTTCATCCCATGTCTGCTACTTTGCATGTTTTGACCTTCATCTACCCATTTCCTGCTGATCGTTCTTGTTGTCTTTAGAGAAATGCCTGTTCAGGTCTCTTGTTAGCTTTTTTAACAGGTTATTTGTCTGCTTAAGTTGTAAGGGTTCCTCACTGATTTTGGATATTAGCACTTAATCAGCTAGTGACTTGCAAATATTTTTCCCAGTTTGTAGGTTGCCTTTTTTTTTTTTTTTTTGATTATTTCCTTTGCTGTGCAGAAGTGTTTTAGTTTGATGTAGTCCTCCTTGTTGACTTTTGCATGTAGCCTGGCTTTTGGTGGGTTATCTGAAAAATCATTGCTAAGGCCAACATCAAGGGGCCTGTCCCCTGCATTCTCTTCTAGGAGTTTTATAGTTTCATATCTTATTTATGTCTTTTATCTAGTCTGAGTTGGTTTTCTACAGGGTGTAAGATAAGGGCCCAAATTCATTATTTTGCATGTGAAAATCCAGTTTCACAGCCTCATTTATTAAAGAAACTATCTTTTTTCCACTGTCTCCTCTTGGTTGCTCTTGTTGAAAATTAGTCGACAGTATATGTTTTGATTTATTTCTAGGCTTCTTATTCTGTTCCATTGGTCTACGTTTTTGTTTTGATGCCAATACCATATACTGTTTTGATTACTATAGCTTTGTATGTAATTTTAAATCAGGTAGTGTTATGCCTCCAATATTAAGTTTTTTCCTCTGTATTGTGTTAGCTTGGGGTTTTTTGTGGTTCCATGTGAATTGTAGGATTGTATTTTTCTATTTCTGTGAAAAATGCTATTCAAATTTTGATAGGGATTGTCTTAAAACTGTGTATTTGCTTTGGATAGTATGCCATTTTAACAATTTTAATTTTTCCAATTCAGAAATGTGCTGAGACCAGCTGGGTCGGGGAGACCCTAACCCAGAGGCATTAGAGGAATTAAAGACACACACAGAAATACAGAGGTGTGAAGTGGGAAATCAGGGGTCTCACAGCCTTCAGAGCTGAGAGCCCCAACAGAGATTTACCCACGTATTTATTAATAGCAAACTAGTCATTAGCACTGTTTCTATAGATACTAAATTAACTAAAAGTATCCCTTATGGAAAACGAAGGGATGGGCTGAATTAAAGGAATAGGTTGGGCTAGTTAACTGCAGCAGGAGCATGTCCTTTAGGCACAGATCGCTCACGCTATTGTTTGTGGCTTAAGAGTGCCTTTAAGCAGTTTTCCGCCCTGGGCGGGCCAGGTGTTCCTTGCCCTCGTTCCTGTAAACCCATAACCTTCCAGTGTGGGTGTTACGGCCATCATGAACATGTTACAGTGCTGCAAAGATTTTTGTTTATGGCCAGTTTTGGGGCCAGTTTATGGCCAGATTTTGGGGGGCTTGTTCCCAACAGAAATCTGGAATGTTTTTCCATTTTTTGTGTATTCTTAAATTTCTCTGATCAGTGTGTCACAGTTTTCTGTGTACTAGTCTTTCACATTCTTGTCTAAATTTATTCCTAAGTATTTTATTTTGATTGGTGCTACTGTAAATGGGATTGTTTTCTTGATTTGTTTTTCAGCTAGATTGTTATTTGTGTACAAAAATGCTCCTGATTTTTTTTTTTTTGATGTATAACGATTTTTTATTTTTATTCTTTATTTTTTTAGCAACAGGGTCTCGCTGTGTCACACAGGCTGGAGTGCAGCGGCGCGATCCTAGCTCACTGCAACCCTCGAAATCTCGGTTTGAGGCTGAAGCTCAAATGTTCCCCCCACCTTAGCCTCCCGAGTAGCCGCGCGACTAAAGGCGTCACCCACGCCCAGTTGACATGATGTTTTAAATTTTTTTAAAAGGTAATTATTGTTGTTTGCAAACTCGTGACAGTTTGGTAGTACGTTACTGAAGGATGAGGATCCAAAAGTCACAGTACAGAGACGATGTAGACTTCCCATAGCGCTTAGCACACTTAAAACATCCCTTCAAGTATTAACTGGGCTTGTCATCCCTGTTCAAATCCTCCGACATCAGCAAACCACTCTAATTTCTTCTCTCCTAAGAGACTCTCAGTGAAAGCTCTCTCTCTCTCTCTCTCTCTCTCTCTCTCTCTCTCACACACACACACACACACACACACACACACACACACACACACAAGCAGTTGAAAAACAGAAATGGGGTCTCGCCATGTTGCTCAGACTGGTCTCAAACTCCTGGGCTCAAGCGATCCTCCCGCCTCGGCCTCCCAAGGTGCTGGGATTACAGACATGAGCCACTGCGCCCAGCCAAAGACAGTTATTAAAATCTACAGGCTCATTTACGGTATTCTGAGAATAAACTATCGTTTAGGATTTCCCCAAAGGATCTACGTTTTGTTCTACGAAGAACCCAGTTCTTCCAAAAATTTCTACAACTGACGATTTGGAAATAAACGCTCATCTCATAAAACTGCACACATAGTGTGAACCTCCTAAGCTTTGAGAACAAAATTTACCCATCTCTCAAAACAAAACACCCAAACCAAAACAGGCAACCAGTGGCAAAAGTAAGCGCCCTCAGCCTAGGCCCGGCGCCCGGCGCCCGGCGCCGCCGCCGCCCGCCGCCCGCCGCCCGCCGCCGCCCGCCGCCCGCCGCCCGCCGCCGCCCGCCGCCCGCCGCCCGCCGCCGCCGCCGCCGCCGCCGCCGCCGCCGCCGCCGCCGCCGCGCCCGCCGCCCGCCGCCGCCGCCGCCCGCCGCCCGCCGCCGCGCCGCCGCCGCCGCGCCGCCGCCGCCGCCGCCGCCGCCGCCGCGGCGGGCCCAACCCCCTCCCTCCCTTCCCCCTACCTGAGCAGGGCGGGTGAGCGCGCCGCCGCGGGCCGAGTCCACCGGGTCGCCAGGCCAGGCGCGAGCTTCCCCGTGCGGGTCCGTCACAGCATCTCCCGGGAGACGTGGCCGCCACGGGCCGGGCTCACACCCCTCCGCCCGGCTGAAGCCGCTCCTCCGCGCGCCGGCCTCCCCCCGCGACCTCCCCGGCCACCTGAGAGCCATACGCCCCCGAGTGTGCCTTCGCGGGCTGTGGGCCTGCAGACCGCTCAGCGGCTAAAACGCAGTCGCTGCTTCCGCCGCGGTTCTGGGTCCTTCCCCTTGCAACGCTGCCTGGTCGCCTCGAACAGCGCCGGCGCCGCTCTGCTCCTGATTTTTGTATCTTGAGTTTATATCCTGCAACTTTACTGAATTCATTTATTAGTTTTAACAGTTTCTTATGGAAAATCTGGGGTTTTTAAATATGAATCATGTCATCTGCAAATAGAAATAATTTCTGTTTTTAGTTGCCTTTTTTTTTTTGGTCTAATTTTTCTTGCTAGTACTTCCAGTACTATGTTGAATAAAAGTGACAAGGCAGGCTGGGCACGGTGGCTCACGCCTGTAATCCCAGCGCTTTGGGAGGCCGAGGCGGGCGGATCACAAGGTCAGGGGGTCGAGACCATCCTGGCTAACACAGTGAAACCCTGTCTCTGCTAAAAATACAAAAAATTAGCCAGGCGTGGTGGCGGCGCCTGTAGCCTCAGCTACTCGGGAGGCTGAGGCAGGAGAGGCGCCTGTAGTCTCAGCTACTCGGGAGGCTGAGGCAGGAGAATGGCGTGAACTCGGGAGGCGGAGCTTGCAGTGAGCCGAGATCGCGCCACTGCACTCCAGCCTGGGCGACAGAGCGAGACTCCATCTCAAAAAAAAAAAAAAGTGATAAGGCTAGGCATCCCTGTCTTGAACTCAATCTTAGTGGAAAGGGTTTCAATTGTTCCCCATTGATTATGATGTGAGCTGTGGGTTTTTTAGAGGTGGCCTTTATTATGTAGAGGAGCTTTTCTTTTCCATCCATCTCAGCTCAGCTAGGGGACGTCCCTTCAAGTGGGGCACTTCTTCAGCTCTTGCATTAGGGACTGTGATTTCTCTGGCTGGCCAAGGCATTGATTCTCTAGAAAGCAGGGCACAAATCAGCTCAAGCCCCAAGGGTAGGGTGCCACAGCAACTGGGGGGGAGGACACAGCAGCGTGGCCCCATGGGGGGGTTGTGTGCTACAGTGTGGATGTGGTTTGTACCCACCAAAACACATGTTGAAATTTAATTCCCAGTGTGGTGGTGGTGGGAGGTAGTGGGAGGTGTTTGGGTGATGGGGCAGATCCTTCACGAATAGATTAATGCTGTCTCGTGGAACTGGATTAGTTACCAGGCGTGGGGTGTTATGGAAGTGAGTTCGGCTTCCTGGACCCTCTTGCTTCCTCTCTTGCCGTGTGCTCTCTTTGCCTGTGCTGGTTTCCCTTTCCATATTCTGCCAGGAGTTGGAGCAGCATAAGCCCCTCACCATGTGCGCTGCCCAATCTCAGACTTTCTGGCCACCAGGATATTCAGCCAAATAAACCTCTTTTTTTTTTAAATAAATTACCCAGTCTTGGCTGGGTGCAGTAGCTCACGCCTGTAATCCCACAACTTTGGGAGGCCAAGGTGGGCGGATCACGAGATCAGGAGATTGAGACCATCCAACACAGTGAAACCCCGTCTCTGCTAAAAATACAAAAAAAATTAGCTGGGCGTGGTGGTGGGCACCTGTAGTCCCAGCTACTCGGGAGGCTGAGGCAGGAGAATGGCGGGAACCCGGGAGGCGGAGCTTGCAGTGAGCTGAGATCACGCCACTGCACTCCAGCCTGGGTGGCAGAGCGAGACTCTGTCTCAAAAAAATAAAATAAATAAATAAATAAAAACAATAAATAATTTAAAAAATAAATTAACCAGTCTTAGGTATTCTATTATAGCTGCACTGAACCTTAAGTACATTAAATTTTATTTGGGTCTCCCTAGGTTTACTTAGCTTATTTCATAGTTTTAAAGTCTTGTACATTTTTGCAGTCTTTAATAAGACAAAATGCTGAGATGTTGGGCATTTGAATGCCACAGGTGTTATATTATGAGACATTTAGCATTTGATACTTTGGGAATAGTACCTTATGATTGAAAATTGGGGCCAGGCGCGGTGGCCCACGCCTGTAATCCCAGCACTTCGGGAAGCCAAGGCAGGCTGATCACCTGAGATCTGGAGTTGGAGACCCGACTGGCCAACATGGTGAAACCCTATGTCTACTAAAAATACAAAAATTAGCTGGGCATCATGGCGCATGCCTGTAATCCCAGCCACTTGGGAGGTTGAGGCAGGAGAGTTGCTTGAATCTGGGAGGCAAAGTTTGCAGCGAACCGAGATTACACTACAGCCTGGGTGACAGAGACATACTCCATCTCAGAAAGAAGGGAAGAAAGAAAGAGAGAGAGAGAAAGAAAGAGAGAAAGGAAGGGAGGGAGAGAGGGAGGAAGGAAGGAAGGAAGGAAGGAAGGAGAGAGAAAAAGAAAGAGAAAGCAAAGAAGGAAGGAAGGAAAGAAAGAAAGAGAGAGAAAGAAAGAAAAGAAAGAAAGAGAAAATTGGGTTTGCGGGTGTGAGCTACCTTGCCTTGCCTGGCCAAGTGCCCAGAGGCTATGTGCTGTGGGGAGTGCAGTGCCCCAGTTGAGGCAGGCACAGGGACCCAGCTCCTGTTGTCAGATGTGACAGACTCTCGGAGGATGGGAAAGCAATGTCACTTTTCCCACAAATTACTTTTGCTTTGGAAAACATTTTTCACAAAAATATGCTATTTATGTTGCTATGTAATTGTCTTGTTTCTGTTATTTTTAAACAGATTAATAACTATTGTAAATGTTTCTCAGCTTCCATTTCTTTTCATTGTTGTTAGTCATGATTCCTTTTATTCTCTTTTCCCTCAGCATTATTAAGATATAATTGATCAACATTGTATATGTTTACACTTTACAATGTAAATTAAAATTAAATTTCTAGGCCGGGAGCCGTGGCTCAAGCCTGTAATCCCAGCACTTTGGGAGGCCGAGACGGGCGGATCACGAGGTCAGATTGAGACCATCCTGGCTAACACTGTGAAACCCCGTCTCTACTAAAAAATACAAAAAACTAGCCGGGCGAGGTGGCGGGCGCCTGTAGTCCCAGCTACTCGGGAGACTGAGGCAGGAGAATGGCGTAAACCCAGGAGGCGGAGCTTGCAGTGAGCTGAGATCCGGCCACTGCACTCCAGCCCGGGTAACAGAGCGAGACTCCGTCTCAAAAAAAAAAAAAAAAAAATTAAATTTCTAAGCCCCTCAATGGACTGAATGGACCCTCCTCTCAGCCAAGGGGATCCAAATAAACCTGAAAAATTCATTCAGGCCATGACGGAGAAGAGGGGTTGGGCACGCCTCAGTATTCCCTCCTCACTTTGTGGTTCAGACCCAGCCAAACAGCAGTGACGTGAAAATAGAGATCCTAGGACTGACGGAACAAACGCTTTGTAGCAATAAGATACCAAACTTCAAACGCACTCTATTATAGCATCCCCTGAAAGCAGGTCCTGAAGGAAATCCAAGTATTTTACCCCGAAATATATTTCTTTGACATTTTTTGGAATGGCCCAACGCAGCTGTCTCTTTGTGGGAAATTTGCAATCTGTAGAGCATAGGGCTCCCTTACTAGGTCTTTCTGGAAAGTCTGTCACCTTTTAAGTCCACTAAGAGACGTTTGCGTCTATCCTCTCTGAAGCCCTCTGCCTGGAAGTGTCATTTACATGACAAGAACTTTGGCTCCCACAACTCCCCAAACTCTCACCCCCACTGCACCGTGTTACCTAATTGAAGCTGATTTCAACTCTTAAGACAGAGCTTAACCCTTTCAACCAATTGCCAATCAAGAAACCTTTGAATCCATCTATGACCTGGAACCCACCCCCAGCACCCCACGATTCCCCAGACAGAAGGCATGGAAGCCATGCATCCAGGATCCCCCAGCCCCATACACCTTGCTCTATGTGGATCATTTCTAATCAAATTGTAAATATAGCACTTTTTCTGAGTTCTCTGAGTCATTTCTAGTGAAGTTTTGAACCTGAGGAAGTCATGGTAATCCTTGAATTTATAGCCAGTTTGTCAGAAGTGCAGGTGGCTTGGGGACTTCCAAAGTTCAGCTGGTGTCTGAAGTAAGGGCAGTTTTGTAGGACTTAGCTCTGGAGTTGTGGGATCTGGTGCTAACCCTGAGTGGTGAGGGTTGGAACTGTATGCAGTCCACCCAGTTTGGGTCCACATATATCCTGTGGAGTAGTGGGGACGGGATTCTTTGTTGAGAAAGCTTACACCTGCAATTCTGCTATCTAAGCAGAGTATAACACCAGGGGAAACAGACATGGGCGCATGCACACAGCCACCCCACACAAATTCACATACAGACACACCCCACCACCCATACGCACAAACTCATACTATCTAAAGGAAACACAGTTGCTTGCAGAAACACGGTCACAGTGTTTTACCTGGAAAATAATGTTCTTTCATTGCCACCAATCCTCATTCCAACCAGAAAACTGGAATCAGTGTGGCTCCCCACACGAAAGCCAGCAAGGAAGACTCACCTTCCCTATCATCTAGCTCTCTCCTTCACAAGTAGCACATGCAGAATATGCATGAATTTCCCCCCCGAGGCCACCTACAGTGACAGAAAAGAAGGCACTACAGTGCCATAGGTTCTGCTGTGTTCTTTTGGCACAGGTGGTTTGTTGTTGTTGTTGTTTTTTTTTCTTGTTGACTTTATAAAAACAAGAGGAGAAATAGGGGTCAAGTCAAAGGAATCTATTTTTTTTTTTCTTTTCTTTTTTTTTTTTTGAGACGGAATCTTGCTCTGTCGCCAGGCTGGAGTGCAGTGGCACCATCTGGGCTCACTGCAAGCTCCGCCTCCCGGGTTTAAGCGAATCCCCTTCCTCAGCCTCCTGCATAGCTGGGACTACAGGCACCTGCCACCATGCCCAGTTAATTTTCTATATTTTAGTAGAGACAGGGTTTCACCATGTTGGCCAGGATGGTCTCTGTCTCCTGACCTTGTGATTTGCCTGCCTCGGCCTCCCAAAGTGCTGGGTTTACAGGTATGAGTCATCCTGCCTGGCCAAGTCAAAGGAATCTAAAGGCTAGGGTAGAGAAAACCTACTCTTGCCATAGGGCACAGACTTTTGCTGGAGGATGTGTCTGTCATGTCTTGTTTTTTTTTTTTTTTTTTGATGGAGTCTCTGACAACCAGGCTGGAGTGCAGTGGTGCAATCTCGGTTGACTACAACCTCCACCTCCCAGGTTCAAGCAGTTCTCCTGCCTCAGCCTCCCAAGTAGCTGGGATTACAGGCATGTGCCACCACGCCCAGCTAATTTTGGCATTTTTAGTAGAGATGGGGTTTCGCCATGTTGACCAACCTGGTCACGAACTTCTGACCTCAGGTGATCCACCCGCCTAGCCTCCCAAGTGCTGGGATTACAGGCCATCATGCCTGGCCTGTCATGTCTACTTCAATCAGCAGTTGCAAAATTATTAGCCCATGGAGGAAATAATTGCTACTGAGGAAAAGGCTCTCTATGCACAGTGAAGAATCTGACACACGCCGGCCTATGTGCCCTCCTGAATCAGGCCCCCTGTGGTAAGAGACTTCCATCCCAAGCAACTGAAGAAACAGCCACTAACCTCTGTAATGCGTGTGGCCACGTTTTCACAACTGAACTCAATTGATAAAACAGCAAAGCGAGGCCGGGCGCGGTGGCTCAAGCCTGTAATCCCAGCACTTTGGGAGGCCGAGACGGGCGGATCACAAGGTCAGGAGATCGAGACCATCCTGGCTAACACGGTGAAACCCCATCTCTACTAAAAATACAAAAACTAGCCGGGCGAGGTGGCGGGCGCCTGTAGTCCCAGCTACTTAGGAGGCTGAGGCAGGAGAATGGCGTAAACCCGGGAGGTGGAGCTTGCAGTGAGCTGAGATCCGGCCACTGCACTCCAGCCTGGGAGACAGAGCCAGACTCCGTCTGAAAAAAAAAAAAAAAAAAAAAAACAGCAAAGCGGTCAAGTTTTCATAACTGAACTCAATTGATAAGACAGCAAAACACCGCTTCTACCTCAGAAAAAGAAAGACAATCTTAAGCTGGCATTAGATGGGACCCTTGATCTGTCCTGCCACTAGGAAGCTACTCGAACTTGTTCTCCGGAAGAGCTGCGTGGACGGGGTGATGGTCGGGACATCGGGGTGCACTAGGAAGCTACTCTACTCTAACTCGTCCTCCGGAGGAGCTGGGTGGATAGGGCGATTGTCGAGACCTTGGGGTGCCCTAGGATGCTGCCCAAACTCGTCCTCTGGAGGAGCCGCGTGGACGGGGCGATGGTCGGGAAGCCAGGGTGCTGCTCATTCGTGGCCCTACCCTAGCTGAATGTGAGGGTTGCAGAAACAAGGTGCTAGACGCAAGCTATAACCATGCTGAGTCCATGTTTGTCCCATCCCTAGGTTGCGTATGTCCCAGGATTTGAGCACTTCTAGGGCATATGCTGACAATGCTATCGAATACCACAAACCATCGCCTCAGTTCCTAGTTCCGGGTCAGACACTGAGAATCAGTTCTATCATTGACAGAGGTTGACAGTTGTCCTTGTCTCCAAACATTCAGAATCTATGGGCTGCCCAGAGGCATCTGGACTTTCTATGTGCTTTTAATGCATCCCTCAGCATGACCAGAATGAAAACATCAGAAAATACCAATTGTTGGAGAGGCTGGGGGGAGCAACCGAACTCACTTATTCACTCACTCACTGATTTATTCACTCACTCATTCATTCATTCATTCATTCATCCATTTTATTTGCTCTCTTTCCCTGGACTGCTCTTTCCACATTGCCTAATTGGTGAATCTTTTTTCAGCCTTCAAGATCCAGCATAGACGTCACCTCCTCTGAGAAGACTTCCCTGTTTGCGGATGTGTGATCTTGGTGAAAATTAAGAGCTTCCTGGCTTCTGAGGCTGGAGTCTAGACCACCAGCTCTCTTACCTCTAACCCACAGTCCTCTAACCTCCCTAGGTTTTGTCTGCATTGGGATTTCCATGCTGTGGCAGCTTTTGTGCTTAAGAATCCTCTATTCAGGGTTGGCTGCAAACTTGTCTATCATCAACCCAGTGGTTTACAGAACTAGCCTGTGCTCCACCTGTGCTCTGAGCTCATCATGTGTCACCCTCATCCCCGTAAGAGTGGGTTGGATGATGTGCAGAGAAAGGGCCCCGAGGGCCACGGTTCTTCTTTTGGCAACTTCTGGATGTTTTGTTTCTTGGTAAATCTCTGCATTAGGAAAGTTACAGATGCACAGGACCTGTGTGCTCACTGTCACGTGCAAGGCAAGTGGTTCTGCATGCTTCGGTCCCAGTGCAGGCCCTGTCCTCTTGTGGGCACCCGCTCATGCCACGTTTACTGGCCTCAGGATTTGGGCCAGTTGCTCCATGGGGCTTCTGCCGAGATACTTCCAGAGAGTGTAGCCTAGTCACAGTCCCAACGGCTCACACAAGTGTCCCCACAATCAGAGACACCACGTCATCCTGGTGTTGGCGTATCCTTGTCAGCTTTCACATGCTGGCTTCTATTTTCGCTTTTTTGTTTGACATGGAGTCTCGCTCTGTCACCCAGGCTGCAGTGCAGTGCCGAAATCTCGGCTCACTGCAAGCTCTGCCTCCCAGGTTCACACCATTCTCCTGCCTCAGCTTCCCCAGTAGCTGGGACTACAGGCGCCCGCCACCGTACCCGGTAATTTTGTTGGATTTTTAGTAGAGATGGGGGTTTCACCATGTTAACCAGGATGGTCTCGATTTCGTGACCTCATGATCCGCCTGCCTCGGCCTCCCAAAGTGCTGGGATTACAGGCGTGAGCCACCGCGCCCAGCCATGGCTTCACATTTCCTTACTCCTTGCCCATCACGGGTGATCATTAGAGGCCTTAGAACTCTTAGGTTCTTCTTTTGAATTGAGAGGGTAAACACAGATGACAGCATCTACAATCCCCATAATCTCCCTGTCCAGTAGAGATTTGCAGAGTACCATTTTAAACATAAAAATCCATAATGATCTTAAATTAATACTGGTGCTGCACTGGAGAATCTATCAATGAAACTATGTGCCCCCTCATCCTGGCTAACACGGTGAAACCCCGTCTCTACTAAAAATACAAAAACTAGCTGGGCGAGGTGGCGGGCGCCTGTAGTCCCAGCTACTCGGGAGGCTGAGGCAGGAGAATGGCGTAAACCCAGGAGGCAGAGCTTGCAGTGAGCTGAGATCTGGCCACTGCACTCCAGTCCGGGCGACAGAGTGAGACTCCGCCTCAAAAAAAAAAAAAAAGAAATTATGTGCCCCCAAAATATGCACAACATTACTGAAGAATTAGTTCTCCCCCTACCAGTGCCACTTTTAAATTTTTTTTTTTGAGACAGAGTCTCACTCTGTCACCCAGGCTGGAGTGCAGTGGCGCAATCTTGGCTCACTGCAAGCTCTGCCTCCCAGGTTTGTGCCAATCTTCTGCCTCAGCCTGCCGAGTAACTGGGACTACAGCCACCCACCACCACGCCCAGCTAATTTTTTGTATTTTTAGTAGAGACGGGGTTTCACTATGTTAGCCAGGATGAGCTCTATCTCCTGACCTCGTGATCCGCCCGCCTTGGCCTCCCAAAGTGCTGGGATTACAGGCGTGAATCATGGCGCTTGGCCAAATAAATCTTTGAGAGAGTTTGAAGAGTCTTCACAAATTTTATTTCAATGTGGATATAGCTAATGACTCACATACATTAGTGTATATATTTTTGATAATTCAATAAATTTTATCCCCAAGTACATATTTTATTTCCCAGATGACAAGAAAACTGGAAGATGGGAAATACGTTTTTTTAGCAACATGATTTTTCACTTGTATTTCTTTTAAAACCCTGGGGCGTCACATAGAAAAGCAATGGTGTGCAGACTCCCCCTCTAGAAACTGCACATTTTCTTTTGTTATTGTATTTGTATAAATGTATGGGGTACGGGTGTAATTTTGTAAAACTGCTATGTCGTATAGTGGTGAGGTCAGAACTGCAATGTATCGATCACTGGAGTCATATTGCCGTTGCATCCGTTGAGTAAGTTCTTATCACCCACCCCCTCCCACCCCCAGCACCCTCCGAGTCTCCACTGCCTGTCATTCCACATTCTACCTCCAGGTATACACATTACTTAGCTCCCACTTATACGTGAGAACATGCTGTATCTGTCTTTCTGTGTCTGAGCTGTTTCACTTAAGATAATGCCCTCCAGTTCCATCCATGCTGCTGCAAAAGACACGATTTTACTCTTTTCCTGGCTGAATAGCCCTCCACTGTGTATATAGACCACATTCTTGATCCAGTCCTCTGTTGATGGGCACGCAGGTTGATTTCATATCTTCACCTTTGTGAATAGTGCTGAGGTAAACAGAAGCGTGAACCTGCAGATTTTTTTATGTGGTTGACCCTCAGTAAGATTCATGATTACATGGACCAAGAAATATGAAGGTGGGCAAAGAATTCAGCATTGATGGGTGTCTCTCAGATGACTGTTTCATCACTAACAACAGAAATCAGGAATTTATTTTCTGTTTATTTCATCTGTTTTTTTCCTTTTGCATTCTTTCGGCTTTTAAAAATATTCCATTTCATTTTATTGAAGGGCTTTATGCTGTAACTATGTTTAGTGACTATTGTACCCATGATACTATGTATTCCAGAATTATTATGTTCTAATTACATTACAGCCACGGGGGCTTACACCTTCAGAGAACTGCGTCTTTGTGCAGACATTGTCGACTGTACTTGCTGAAACCTGGATGGCACAGCCTCCTGCTCCTAGACTAAAAAGCCCTACAGCATTTACTCTACTCAATTATAACATGATAGTAATTGTAACACTGTGGTAAATATTTATGTATCTAAACATATCCAAGCACACAAAAGGCAATGTACTGCCTTACAACGGTATGACGCCTATGATGTTGATAGGCAATAGGAATCTTTCAGCTCCGGGATCCATGGCCGTATAAATCTTTACCACTTCACAGACCATGTAAAGAACCTTAAAATAGTACAGATCAATACGCTGTTTCCCATATTGTATGCTATTAAATTTATATAATTTAATTCTGTATATATCATAACCCACAAAAATGCTGTTATTTTTTCTTTTTGTTTTGTTTTTTTGAGATGGAGTCTCACTCTGTCACCGAGGCTAGAGTGCACTGGCAACATGTCAGCTCACTACAACCTCTGTCTCCTGGGTTCAAGCGATTCTCCTGCCTCAGCCTCCCAAGTAGCTGGGATTACAGGTGCCCCCCACCATGCCTGGCTAGTTTTTATTTAGTAGAGACAGGGTTTCACCATGTTGGCCAGGGTGGTCTTGAACTTTTGACCTCAGGTGATCCACCCGCCTTGGCCTCCCAAAGTGCTGGGATTACAGGCATGAGCCACCGTGCCCGGCCTATTCTTTATTTCTCAAACTGATTGTCTCTTACAGGATTAGTAAGTGAGAAAAAGCCTTTTGATTATGTATGTCCACAAGTTTCCACTCCTGCAGCTCATTATTCTTTATTATAAATCTGTTTCCATCTGGTGTTATTTGCTTTTAACATAAAGGATTTCCTTCAGCTTTTTTGTACTACAAGTGCACTATTGCTTTTGATGAATCCAGCTTTTATTTATATTGAAATATCTTTATTTCACATGCAGTATTTCCTGGGCAGGGCATGGTGGCTCATACCTGTAATCCCAGCACTTTAGGAGTCCGAAGTGGTTGGATCACGAAGTCAGGAGATTGAGACCATCCTGGCTAACACAGTGAAACTCCGTCTCTACTAAAAACATACAAAAAAAATTAGCTGGGCATGGTGGCGGGTGCCTGTAGTCCCAGCTACTCAGGAGGCTAAGGCAGGAGAATGGCGTGAACCCGGGAGGCAGAGCTTGCAGTGAGCCGAGATTGTGCCACTGCACTCCAGCCTGGGCGACAGAGCGACACTCCATGGTAGGGACCAGACCCACAGGGTCGGTAGGTTTTTCTCCCTGGGTGTGGAGATGAAAGACTGTAGAAATAAAGACACAATACAAAGAGATAAAAGAAAAGGCAGCTGGGCCCGGGACCACTACCACCAAGACGCAGAGACCAGTAGTGGCCCCAATGCCTGGTTGCGCTGTTATTTATTGGATACAAGACAAAAGGGGTGGGGTGAGGAGTGTGAGTCATCTCCAATGATTGGCAAGGTCACGTGAGTCACATGTCCACTGGACAGGGGGCCCTTCCCTGCCTGGCAGCCAGGCAAAGAGAGAGAGGGAGAGAGAGACAGCTTACGCCATTATTTCTGCATATCAGAGACTTTTAGTACTTTCATTAATTTGTTGAAGGCAGAGCCAGGTGTACAGGATGGAACATGAAGGCGGACCAGGAGCATGACCGCTGAAGCACAGCATCACAGGGAGACGGTCAGGCCTCCGGATAACTGTGGGCGGGTCTGACTGACGTCAGGCCCTTCACAAGACGTGGAGGAGTAGAGTCTTCTCTAAACTCCCTCGGGGAAAGGGAGACGCCTCTTCTGCTAAACAGCAGGTGATTTTTCTTGACACTGATGCTACCACTAGACCATGGTCCGTCCAACAGGCATCTTCCCAGACGCGGGCGTTACCGCTAGACCAAGGAGCCCTCTGGTGGTCCTGCCCGGGCATGACAGAAGGCTCACACTTGACTTCTGGTCACTTCTCACTATGTTCCCTCAGCTCCTACCTCTGTATGGGCTGGTTTTTCCTAGGTTATGATTGTAGAGCAAGGATTATTATAATATTGGAATAAAGAGTAATTGCTACAAACTAATGACTAATGATATTCATAATCATATCTATGATCTATATCCAGTATAATTATTCCTATTTTATATATTTTATTATACTGGAACAGTTCACGCCCTTGGTCTCTTGCCTCGGCACCTGGGTGGCTTGCCGCCCACACTCTATCTCAAAAAAAAAAAAAAAAAAGAAAAAAAAATTAGCTGCGCATGGTGGTGGGCGCCTGTAGTCCCAGCTACTCGGGAGGCTGAGGCAGGAGAATGGCTTGAACTCAGGAAGTGGAGCTTGGAGTGAGCCGAGATTGCATCACTGCACTCCAGCCTGGGCGACAGGAGACTCTGCCTCAAAAAAAAAAAAGAAAAAGAAAAAGAAATGATGACCGGGTGCAGTGGCCCACGCCTGTAATCCTAGTACTTTGGGAGGCCGAGGCAGGCAGATCACCCAAGGTCAGGAGTTTGAGACCAGCCTGGCCAACACGGTGAAACCTCATCTCTACTAAAAAAAATACAAAAATTAGCCAGGCATGGTGGTGGGCACCTGTAATCCCAGCTACTTGGGAGGCTGAGGCAGGAGAATCACTTGAACCTGGGAGGCGGAGGTTGCAGTAAGCCAAGATCACACCATTGGACTCCAGCCTGGGCAACAAGAGCAAAAGTCCATCTCAAAGACAAAAAAAAGAAACATTAATGAAATGTGATAAAACTAAAACCTTAATTAAATCTGTGTGGAGATGAAATGCAGATCATTCCATTGTATTTAGGAAAATAAAGTAATTCAAACATATTTATTAATAGCTAACTTCATTTTAAAAATCAAAAATAGGCCAGGCGCAGTGGCTCATGCCTGTAATACCAGCACTTTGGAGGCCAAGGCGGGCAGGTCACTTGAGGTCAGGAGTTCAAGACCAGTCTGGCCAACATGGTGAAACCCTGTCTCTACTAAAAATACAAAAAGTAGCCCGGCGTGGTGGCATACACCTGTATTGCCAGATACTTGGGAGACTGAGGGCAAGTATGAACCTGGGAGACAGAGGTTGCAGTGAGCCAAGATCGCACCAACGTACTCCAGCCTGGGCGACAGAGTAAGACACTGTCTCGAGTAAATAAATAAATACATAAAAATAAAAAATATATAATATTCTCATACTTTGTTAATTCTGCTTTAACAAAATAGCTGATACTAATTTCTAATTATCAGAAATTTTTTTCTCACAGTTCTGTAGGCTTTGAAGTTCAAGATCAAGGGCCAGCATTCAGTGTCTGGGGAGGGTCCTCTAGGTGCCTCTTCCCTGGGCAGAAGGTGGAAGGGCAGAAAGGCAAGAAACCCACCCCCTCAGGCCATTTTAATAGGACAGGCCTCTCCCCGCTGAGAACTCCACCATTATGAGTTAATCACCCCCCAAATCACCTCTCAGTACTATCTCATGGGCAATTAAGTGTCAACATGTGATATTTAGGGGGCAAATTCAGCCCCTAGCAAATGCCAATTAATCATTTTTGATTTTTTTTTTTTTTTTTTTTGAGACGGAGTCTCGCTCTGTCGCCCGGGCTGGAGTGCAGTGGCCGGTTCTCAGCTCACTGCAAGCTCCGCCTCCCGGGTTTATGCCATTCTCCTGCCTCAGCCTCCGGGTAGCTGGGACTACAGGCGCCCGCCACCTTGCCGGGCTAGTTTTTTTTTTTTTTTGTATTTTTTAGTAGAGATGGGGTTTCACCGTGTTAGCCAGGATGGTCTCGATCTCCTGACCTCGTGATCCGCCCACCTCGGCCTCCCAAAGTGCTGGGATTACAGGCTTGAGCCACTGCGCCCGGCCTCATTTTTAATTTTTAAAATAAGTGATGCAAAATAATTTAAAATAGGTGGATATTTGTCCCTTACCCAATTTGTTCACCTGTCAAAACTAACTCATTTTCTCTGTAACCTTTTTTCTCTGTTGTGCCATCTTGTTTTTCTGAAATGCATGAAACTTACGGGCAGACATGCTGTCACCACTGATGAATTGTGTTTTCCACATGCTCAAAATCCCTCTGCATGATCTTACTACCAACTAAGTAAAACACAAATGTTCATATGTTACTGTCCAGTCCGCAGGCATCCTTTAAATGTTTCCTCCTACCTGACAAATTCTTCTTCCCTTTCTGGTCCAGGGTCCCCACCCTGGAGCTTGTGCTGCATTCATAGGTCCTGCCTTTTCCTTTATTTTCCAATCTCAAACTCTTCTTCACCTGTTGCCTCTCTCATTCCCAATATTCTGCATTCCTCCGAATGAGCCTCTCTGGGGCCTCGGAGGCTCCCTCACCACCAGGTTCGGTTGTGCTGTCCTGGCAGGAAGAACAAAGGAACCACGCTGCGCTCTGCTCGGTGCCTCCCTCCAGGACCCACATTTGCCACCTGTCCCGGCCCCAGTGATGTCACCATTCACGGCCTGGTGGGGCGGCATCTGCCAGACCCACCCACCTTCAATTTATAATGGGAACTTTATTCTGAATAGTATTTTGTGGGGAGTTATTCTAACACACTGTGCATAAGCTGTTCCTCAGCTAACCAGCTGGTCAGTTCCTTCACTAACCAGCCTCTTTGTACAACTCCTTTCTCAACCAGCTAACACTGTGATAATTGCCTAACAGCAGCTCTGGGCTTTTTGTAGTTGCCATCTATTCTAAAGAAGAGTATTCCCTTCTCCTCTATCACCTGTTTATCTATCTATCTATCTATCTATCTATCTATCTATCTATCTATCTCTATCAATCTATTACCTGTCAATCATCTATCTATCCATCTATCTATCTACCATCTATCTATCATCTATCTATCTTCATATCAAAAAAACTCCTCAATCAGTATGTTATCCAATGAGCTGCATTTTGTTACAATCATTTATTTCATGCTTCTTTGCCAGATTTGGGAGGTGGGAGACTTCTAAAGCTCTCATATTTTTACACAAGGCGTCCTAGGCTCTTCATTTACCATTCCATGTGCCATGTTATTATCAGCAATTTCATCAAGATATGTGATTCCTTCTCCCAGAGCGTGCTATGCAGAATTCAAGATCCAGTATTACCCGTGATCATTCCTACCAGTGAGTCATTGGGCCCTCTCAGTAGACATAGACAATACATTTATATATTTCCTACATACAAACATCTATACTATATGTTTCTATATTTCACTGTGTGTGTGTGTGTGTGTCTATGTATATATATAACCACAAGGTTTTCACAATGTCTCTAATTCTGATCCACCCCCTGGAATTCTTTATAGAGTGTTCCTTTCCCATATTTGTTAACGCCTCTTTTAACAGTGAGAAACTGGCTCTCATTCACCTCAATATATTTAGCCCTATGCACCTTATGTGCTGAGAAAAACCAATCTCATATCTACACTGTGTGTGTTGTCTGCCTGCATCTCACGTTCTGCCAATACCTCCACACACTCGGGTGCTTGCTGGATTGCCACCAACATGCCTCCATGGGGCTCTCTGTCCCCCGTCCCACTCCCTCACTATTGGGAATCCTTGGATGCTGGCAGATGCACCACTAACACACACCTGCTCTGCCCACTGTTTCCCTCACTGCCCTGCCTCCTAGGGTGCTCCAACCCCACTACCAAGGGAACACAGCAACCAATGCCAACTCCTCCATGGCCAGGAGCAGAGGGAAGGAAATGACAAGCAGTCCAAGAAGAGAGAATGGAAACAGAAAGGGAAGAAGAAGAAGATTTTCACTGGATATAAAGCTCAGGGATGAACATTCCTTTCTTTCCTGTCACTACCCCAAGATTGCATGGCTCAAGGGGCAGAGCCAGGGTTCAAATATAGCTGGCTCTGATTGCAGTTAGTAAATACAGAAGGAATGATGGAATTAGAATGCCACTATTTGGCAATCACCGTAGAAATAGTAAATTAATCACATTTGACATCTATTTTCATGTCACTATATCCAGGTTAATCTCCTTTTCTTTCTTTTTTTTTTTTTTTTTTTTTTTTGAGACGGAGTCTTGCTCTGCTGCCCAGGCTGGAGTGCAGTGGCCGGCTCTCAGCTCACTGCAAGCTCCGCCTCCCGGGTTCACGCCATTCTCCTGTCTCAGCCTCCCGAGTAGCTGGGACTACAGGCGCCCGCCTCGTCGCCCGGCTAGTTTTTTGTATTTTGTAGTAGAGACGGGGTTTCACCCTATTAGCCAGGATGGTCTAGATCTCCTGACCTCGTGATCTGCCCGTCTCGGCCTCCCAAAGTGCTGGGATTACAGGCTTGAGCCACCGCGCCCGGCCCATCTCCTTTTCTTTCATCCCACAAAAGTAATTTCGATACATTTAATTTTTGTGACTCTAAGTGAATTACAAATGCTTACAGTGGGTTCACATGCCCTAGACAAGCAAAGTCCAATTAAATATCTCATCAATTTTGTTATGAAGGAAATTTTGTCATTTAAGCTGAAAGGTATAGGGCGACTTATGTATTTTCTTCCTACAGACTTGAGGACAATAAATCTCACCCATTGAAGGCCTCTTCTCCAACAGAGGGAAGCCGCGGAGGCAGAAGCTGTGTCCACTTTCTAAATACAAGGGCTTCTCAAGACAGGTCAAGCAGATAGGATGTTGGCTCGGTTCTTGCACTGTTCAGCTGCACCACATTCTGGGGACCACGGCAAGAATCTCCCCTTGGTGGTGCATTCCTTGGTTCACCATCCCCTCTTCCCAGTGCCAGATTCAGCACCTCCGGCCCTACATGCTTGTGATGCTAAACAGGCCACGGGTGCTCCTTTGGGCCTGTCACCTCGCCCCCCAAAGGTCATGGCTGCATCAGCGACAGGGATGAAGCTTCTACTTTCTTCACTCCTCAGACTACGGGAAAGTACAACCATGAAGCACTTTGTGAGATATCACACTGTTGTCTGTCCAAAGAGAGTGTCTATAAATGCTCTGCAGGAGGACTGAACCCAGCCACTCACATGGGCACCTCCAGGGCGCTGGTCACCCACATGCTGAAACAGAGGCAGAGGGATGGGGGATCTTAAGGATCAACAGGCAGAGTCCCACGCCCCTGGGTCCTGGGAGGAGCAGGAGGTCTGATGACACAAGTGAGCCTGCCCCTCCACCCGGACCCTCCGTGCCATCCAGACAGAACAACTCCACGTTAAATGTGCACAGCTTTCTGGAGCATGTCATTGTTGTCCCCTAATAAGACTTGGTCATTCCAACATCCCCACCAACCCTGCCACCCTGTCTGTGCATTTTAATTTTAAAAATCATATGCTGTGCTAAAACAAATGCTCTCACTTTAGTATATTCTAGCACAAAATGCTTACAGAAGATACTCCTTTGTAAAGAGTAAAAAGACTACACACACACACACACACACACACACATACATATCTCTCTCTCTCTCTTTTTTTTTTTTTTCTGAGACAGAGTCTCACTCTGTCTCCCAGGCTGGAGTGCCGAGGCACGATCTCAGCTCGCTGCAAGCTTCGCCTCCCGGGTTCACGCCGTTCTCCTGCCTCAGCCTCCTGAGTAGCTGGGACTACAGGTGCCCGCCACCATGCCTGGCTAATTTTGTTTTTGTATTTTTAGTAGAGATGGGGTTTCACCGTGTTAGCCAGGACGGTCTCGATCTCCTGACCTCGTGATCTGCCCACCTCGGCCTCCCAAAGTGCTGGGATTACAGGCTCACGTGAGCCACCGCGCCCGGCCTCCATCCTCTAGGTTCTCCATCTCTTCTCCTGGATGCAGCACAA
Organism: Trachypithecus francoisi; assembly: GCF_009764315.1. Taxonomy (NCBI): domain Eukaryota; kingdom Metazoa; phylum Chordata; class Mammalia; order Primates; family Cercopithecidae; genus Trachypithecus; species Trachypithecus francoisi. The sequence goes on along the minus strand of NW_022681465.1, from coordinate 109,944,599 downwards.
GAGACTTTCTTGCGATCTGGAAGGAGGAGAACAATTGTGCATGTCTGGGTGGGGCCCAGAGCTTAGGACCCCAGCATGGCCTCCCAACGTGGGCCATTCAGGGTTGCTTAGCACCATTCAGTGCGGCAGCCTGGGACCCAGAAACCAAGGCGGTGCCAAGAAAGTGTGGGGGAGGGCTGCGGAGGGATTTTATAGACACTGAAGACCCGAGGACGTCAACTGCCGAGATGAGAACAGGTCCCTCAAGAAGACAATTATAAAAGAGGGAAGGAGGGAGTGGGGCAGAGCTAAAAGAGAAGCCCATGAGTCAGAAAGAGAGGATAAAAAGAGGAGAGGCTGGGTGTGGTGGGCTCAAGCTTGTCATCCTAGCACTTTGTGAGGCCGAGGCAGGCGGATTGTTTGAGCCCAGGAGTTCTAGTCTAGCCTGGGCAACATGATGAAACCCCGTCACCGTTTAAATTTTTTTTAATTACTTTTTTTTAAAAAAGAGGAGGTGGGTCTGGTATGGTGGCTCATGTCTGTAATCCCAGCACTTGGGGAGGCCTAGGCAGGCGGATCACGAGGTCAGGAGATTGAGACCAATCTGGCTAACACAGTGAAGCCCTGTCTCTACTAAAAAAAAAAAATTAGCCGGGCTTGGTGGCGGGCGCCTGTGGTCCCAGCTACTCGGGAGGCTGAGGCAGGAGAATGGCGTGAACCCGGGAGGCGGAGCTTGCAGTGAGCTGAGATCGCGCCACTGCACTCCAGCCTGGGCGACAGAGCGAGACTCCGTCTCAAAATTACAAAAAACAAAAAACAACAAAAACAAAAGAAGAAGGGCACTGCCAGTCCCTCCAGTAAATCCATGGATCCCAGCCTAGGTCGGGGATGTGGCCACAGGCCTGGGTTGTGTTGGGATCTGTGAGAGATGATCATGACCAAAGCCTGGGATGACCTTGGAAATGTGAAATATTCAAGCCTCACAAGAATCCCACTAGCATCTCAATGGCTGGCAAGGACGAGCGGGATTCCAGGGAAATCCCCTTGTCCCATTGCCTTAATCCGCAGGTGAGACCGCGTTGTTAGCACATGAATGAAGGGGTCCTGTCAGGGTTTGCCTGAGCTGTGGGAGAACTGGGCAGAAGGGCACCTGACCGGCCTGACACACAGAACAAGCTGGGCCTGATGGCAGCGTGGGGAACAGAACAAGGCTGTCGGGCCACAGCAAAGGGCATGACAAAAAAGTGACCCCTGTGCCAACTGCCCAGTGGCCCTGTCCTGCGTGTGGTGGATTCCTGGAGCCAGGTCACGGGGAGGGTGAGAGCCAGTGCCTGCAGCAACACAGCAGCCCCTCCACGCATGTCCCGTAGGATTCCTGCTAGCTATGGAGGGCCTTGGTGACAGCTGGACACTGACTTCTCAAACGAAACCCAATTCAGGCTCCATTCCTAACCCAGGGATTTGGTATTGTGTGAGGAGTGAAGGCCAGAAATGTGCTCAGGCATGGGTTTCCCCTCGTGTCTCTATGGTGGGGGGGGTACCTATTAATCCAGAGGAAGGATTCTCTGCATCATCCAACCCCTGTGAGGGCCCTTCAACCTGGAGCCGACGGTGAGGACGGGACAGGAAGGTGCTGCTGCTGGTCCCAAGAGTGTAGAGGGAGAGGGTGGACTCCTCCCACCTCCTGACACACACGGAAGACTTTGTCTCCAGGGAGACTTAGGGGCTGTGAGGGGCTGTGTCCCACATCACTCCCTGCATGGCACCAAACGCCACACCCACATACTAATCTCGTGTTCTCCATTCACAAAGGATGCCAACCCATCAAAACCCAAGGATTTAGTGTTTTCTGTGGCACAGGCAGGAAAGATCTGGTTTTCTGCAAAAGGTCATCTTAAAACACCAGAGCAAGAAATGAATATGACAAGCAGAGCACACACAACGTCCGTGCAAACACAACCTCTTAGGACTTTGTCTTAATTAAAATACAAAAGGAGGCCCGGCTTGGTGGCTCATGCCTATAATCCCAGCACTTTGGGAGGCCGAGGTGAACAGATCACTTGAGTCCAGGATTTAAAGACTAGCCTGGGCAACATGGAGAAACCCTGTCTCTACAAAAAGTACAAAACTTAGCCAGGCGTAGTGGCATGCACCTGTATTCTCAGCTACTCTGGAGGCTGAGGTGGAAGGATTGATTGAGCCCAGGAGATGGAGGTTGAGCCGCAGTGGCACCACTGCACTCTAGCCTGGGTGACAGAGTAAGATCCTGTCTCCAAAAAAAAAAAAAAGGAATAAATCAGACTTCTGCACCTACACCTATTTCCTTTTCCATTTACTGATTTCATAGTCTCCATCCTACTGCCCCCTCCAAGAACCCTCTGCACGGGCCCCACCTGGAGTGCCTTCTCTACCTGAAGAGGCTTCATCCTCATGGTTGCACTCAGGCAAGCTGTTCTTCAGCCCATCTGTAGAGACACAAACATCAGCAGAAAGGTGATTCCAGAGAGTTACTCACCAGCTCTTCTACTCTGTGTGCAACCACGTGGAGGACACAAGGTCCCTTGCTCTGTCCTCTGTGTTCTCAGATCCTCCCTGTGCTCTGTGGATTCAGAGGCTGTCAACAAGGCATGCTTCACAGTTGAGAGTCTTCAGGTGAGAGGGAGGAGCTGAAGACATTCCCTTCCAACTTTACACTTCTACTGGACCATTACAGCTCTCACCCACAGTTCGATAACTCTGAAATTCCAGCTTTGATGCATGTGCCTTGAGCTAGATGAGTTCAGTGAACAGAATCGATGTCAGGCTCACAGAAGCTGCATGAGAGAAGGTTCTGGGAGGATGGAAATATTTTCTGCGGTATAGACATATTGTTATGCCCAGACCGTTTATTCCCCGAAGAAGACCACCAGAGTCCAGAGTCAAAGCCAAGCGGCAAGGATCTTTACTGCAAGTTCGAACTTGGTCCCTCTGCTCCACAGCATACAAGAGGGCCCCGAACGATGCATGTGCTCACTTTTTATAGCCCGATGTAAACAGGATATGTAAGGTTACAGAGAAACAAGGGAATTCTTTGGGTTACAGCATTACAATTGGTTAACATTTTAAGTTATACATTTAGCAGTTTCTTTTATTGGTTCCCACGCTTTCAGTAAAACCACTCCACAAACGGTTGTGACCTTATTGGGGACTCTCCAGGTGGTGTTTTTCTAAAGTTGAGACAAATGGAGGAATGTTTGCACTGGGCCCAGGAAGTTGAGACAAATGGAGGAATGTTTGCACTGGGCCCAGGAAGTTGAGACAAATGGAGGAATGTTTGCACTGGGCCCAGGAAGTTGAGACAAATGGAGGAATGTTTGCACTGGGCCCAGGAAGTTGAGACAAATGGAGGAATGTTTGCACTGGGCCCAGGAAGTTGAGACAAATGGAGGAATGTTTGCACTGGGCCCAGGAAGTTGAGACAAATGGAGGAATGTTTGTACTGGGCCCAGAAGTTGAGACAAATGGAGGAATGTTTGCACTGGGCCCAGGAAGTTGAGACAAATGGAGGAATGTTTGCACTGGGCCCAGGACTGAGATATATGTTTGATTTCTTACAATATGGCTACTGTGTACTCAAACTATGGCTCTGGTGAGGAGGTCCCGAATTTTAAATTTTACTATTTTTTTATTTTTGAGACAGAGTCTTGCTCTGTCACCCAGGCTGGAGTGCACTGGTGTGATCTCAGCTCGCTGCAACCTCCGCCTCCCAGGTTGAAGCAGTTCTCCTGCCTCAGCCTCCCAAGTAGCTGGGACTACAGGTGTGCACCAACACACCCAGCTAATTTTTGTATTTTTAGTAGAGATGGGGTTTCACCATGTTGGCCAAGCTGGTCTTGAACTCCTGACCTCAGGTGATCCGCCCACCTCGGCCTCTCAAAGTGCTGGGATTATAGGCGTGAGCCACAGCGCCCGGCCTCCTCCTGAAACTTTTACCAAACATTTTGTTGACCAAGAACAGTACAGAAATTTTGTCTCCAATATTCAAATATGCATGTCAAGGAGGAAAACAAACTCTAAAGGAACTTTTTAAAAAGGCAACTACCTGAAAAATTGTGATAAAATATGTATAACATGAAATTCCCATCTTCATCATTTCAAGTCTTCAGTAATGTTAAGAACCTTCAGTTGGTGTATGCTACCATCGCCTCCATCATCTCCGGAGCTCTTTCCTCATTCCCACTGAAACTCTGCCTGTTAAAACAGCCACTCCCCTTTCCTTCCTCCCTCCAGCCCCTGCTTCCTACCATACCTAGTATACTTCAAGTATGCCCCTGTATGCTTCATAGAGACACATTCTACTTTGTGTCTTTATGAAGTATACTAGGTACCTCATATAAGTGGAAACATACAATATTTGTCCCTTTGTGTCTGCCTTATGTCACTCAGCATAGTCCTCAAGGTTCATTTATGTTGAGGCCTGGGTCCAAACGTCCTTTTTTATAGGGTTGAATAATATTCCATTGTATGTACATACCACATGTTATTGATCTCTTCATCTGTCAATGGATATGAGTTGCTCCCACCTTTTATCTACTGTGAATAACATGGCTATGGACATGGGCGGGCGAGTGTCTCTTTATTTCCTTGCTTTCAATTTTTGGGGGATATATACCCAGAAGTGGAATTGCTGGAGCGTCCTTAGGTATAATTTCTTGAGGAACTGCCATACTGTTTCCTAGAGGGGCGGCACTATTTTACATTCCACCAGCAGTGCACAACAGTTCCAGTTTCTCCACATCCTCACCAACATTCATAATTTTCTGGTTTTCTTTGATATTAGTCAATGTAGTAGGAGTGAAATGGTATCCTGTTGTCATTTCCATCTCCCTAATGATTAGTGATGCTGAGTATGGAGAAATGTCTGTTCAAGTCCTTTGCTCATTTGCTTTTTTTTTTTTTTTTAAAGACAGAGTCTCACTCTGTCACCCAGGCTGGAGTGCAGTGGCACGATCTCAGCTCACTGCAACTTCCACCTCCTGGGTTAAGCAATTCTCCTGCCTCAGCCTCCCGAATAGCTATTACAGGCACATGCCACCACACCCAGCTAATTTTTGTATTTTTAGTAGAGACAAGGTTTCACCATGTTGGCCAGGCTGGTCTGTGAACTCCTGTCCTCAGGTGATCTGCCCGCCTCAGCCTCCCAAAGTGCTGGGATTACAGGTGTGAGCCACTGCACCTGGCCTTGCTCATTTCTTAATTTGATTGTTAGGTTTTTGTTGTTGAATATTTTTTTTAATTGAAGTATAATATACATACAGAGAAACCACCAATCTCCAGTGGGCAGCTTGGTAAATTATTGTAGAGTGAATACATCTGGACACAAGCCCTCAGATCAAGAAACAGAATATTACCAGAGCCGCCCTCCCCCAGAGCACTAAGACAATTGCTATCCTGACTTCTCACCAGATGTTTCTTTTGCTTGTTTTAGAGTTTCACAGAAACAGAATCATGCAGTACCCATTCATTTGTGTCTGGCTTCTTCTGCTCAGCATTATGTTGCTGAGATTCACCAACTGTGCATGGCAGCTGTTAATCCATTTTCAGTGCTGTAAGAATTTTACTCTATAAATATACTGAGAGGTACTTATCCATTCTCCTGTTGGAAGTTGGGGCTATTGTGAATTGTGCTGATACGTACATTCTAGTGCACATCATTTGGTGAACACATGTACAGTGCACAGTTCCTTTGGGTCTATGCATAGGAGTGGAATGTGGGGATCACAGGTGTGGTCTCCTTTAGTAGGTATTACCCAAGGGTTTTCTGTGGGGAAAAGAGAGATCAGCCTGTTACTGTGTCTATATAGAAGGAAGTAGACATAAGAGACTCCATTTAGTTTTGTATTTGAAATGCTGTTAATCTGTGACCCTACCCCCAACCTTGTCCTTGCAAGAAATATGCGCTGTGGTGACTCAAGGTTTAATGGATATTGGGCTGTGCAGGATGTGTCTTTGTTAAACAAGTACCTGAAGGCAGCTTGCTGGTTAAAAATCCTGCCCGTCCCTGGGCAATGGAACATCTCCGGGTAAAACCCATTGTGTGCTTTGTTTACTGAGCAAGGAGAAAACCGCCTTTAGGAATAAGGTGGGGCTTGCTGGAGCAATGCTGCTAAAAGGTTTATGGAGATGTTTGCATATGCATCTCAGGGCACAGCATTTTCCTTTAAACTTATTCATGTTACAAGGATTTTTGTTCATATGTCTTACTGCTGATTTCCTCCCTACAATGATCCTATTGTCCGGCCACTCCCTTATCTTTTTGATGGTAAAGATAATTACCAATAAATACTAAGGGAACTCAGAGGCCGGTGCCAGTGTGGGTCCTCTGTAAGCTGAGCGCTGGTCCCCTGGGCCCCGCTTTTCTTTCTCTATACTTTGTGTCTGTGTCTGATTCCTTTTCTCAAGTCTCTCGTTCCACCTAACGAGAAACACCCACAAGTGTGGTGTTATGCCCAGACCGTTTATTCCCCGAAGAAGACCACCAGAGTCCAGAGTCAAAGCCAAGCGGCAAGGATCTTTAATGCAAGCTCGAACTTGGTCCCTCCATTCTACAACATACAAGAGGGCCCCAAACAATGCGTGCGCTTGCTTTTTATAGCTCGAGGTAAACAGGACTTGTCAGGTTACAGAGGAACAAGGCATTTCTCTAGGCTACAGCATTACAATTGGTTTACATGTTAATGTTAAGTTATGCTTTTAGCAGCCTTCTTATTGGTTCCTGTGCTTTTACAAACGGTTGTAACCTTATTGGAGCTTCTCCAGGTGTTGTTTTTCTTAATGTGTTTGTGTCGGGCAGGCATATGGGGGGATGTGATGTGCTCAAGGCTGTGATGTGTTTGTGTCGGGCCCAGGAAGTGGAGGCATATGGGGGGGATGTGATGTGCTCAAGGCTGTGATGTGTTGAGGAATGTGTTCTTTCAGTGGAGGGGCAGGCCACCCCTTCAGTTTTCCAAAGTGGTTGTGCTATTTTACATTCCCAAAAGTAGTGTATGAAGTTTCAGTTACTCCACATTCTTGCATAAACTTGGTATCAACAGTGTTTTTAACTTTAGCCATTCTGGTAGGTGTAACATTGGTTTCTCACTGTGGTTTAAATTTGATGGCTTACGAGGTTGAACATGTTTTATATGCCTTTTGGCCATTTGGATGTTCATTTGTTCTTTCCTCTCGCTTCCTCCCTCCTCCCTCCTCCCTCCCTTTCTTCCTTCCCTTTTTTGTCCCTCTTCATTTCTTTCACCCATTGTCCTATCAGTCTGCCAGCTGTTTTCTTAATTTATAAAAAAATTTTATTTTACTTTAGGCCGGGCCCAGTGGTTCACACCTGTAATCCCAGGACTTTGGGAGGCTGAGGTGGGCGGATCACGAGGTCAGGAGATCAAGACCATCTTGCCTAACACAGTGAAACCCCATCTCTACTAAAAAATACAAAAAAATTAGCCAGGTGTGGTGGTGGGCACTTGTAGTCCCAGCTACACGGGAGGCTGAGGCAGGAGAATGGTGTGAACCCAGGAGGCAGAGCTTGCAGTGAGCTGAGATCACACCACTGCACTCCAGCCTGGATGACAGAGCAAGACTCTGTCTCAAAAAAAAAAAATTATTTTACTTTAAATTCTGGGACACATGTACAGAACATGCAGGTTTGTTGCACAGGTAAACATGTACCATGGTGGTTTGCTGCACTTATCAACCCATCACCTAGGTGTTAAGCCCTACATGCATTTTTCTTATTAATGTGTAGGAATTCTCTTTATACTCTACCCGTGATTTATCTTTTCACCCTTCTCCAGTCCCACCTCTTTTTTTTTTTTGAGACGGAGTCTCTCTCTGTTGCCCAGGCTGGAGTGCAGTGGCCAGATCTCAGCTCACTGCAAGCTCCGCCTCCCAGGTTCACGACATTCTCCTGCCTCAGCCTCCCGAGTAGCTGGGACTACAGGCACCCGCCACCACGCCCGGCTAGTGTTTGTATTTTTTTTAGTAGAGACGGGGTTTCACTGTGTTAGCCAGGATGGTCTCGATCTCCTGACCTCGTGATCCGCCCATCTCGGCCTCCCAAAGTGCTGGGATTACAAGCTTGAGCCACCACGCCCGGCCTCACCTCTTTTTTTTTTAAGAGACAGAGTCTCACCCTGTCACCCAGGCTGGAGTGCAGTGGTACAATCATGGCTCACTGCAGCCTCAATCTCCCAGGCTCAAGTGATCCTCCTGCCTCAGCCTCCCAAGTATCTGGAACCACAGGCATGCCCCACCACGCCCAGCTAATTTTTCATTTTTGATAGAGACAAGATCTTGCTAAGTTGCTCAGGCTGTTCTCTAATTCCTGACCTCAAGTGATCCTCCCGTCTTGGCCTCCCAAAGTGCTGGGATTACAGCGTGAGCCACCACACCTGGCCCCATCTTTTTACTCTCTTATTGATGAAAAAATTCTTAATTTTACTATCACCCAATGTATCAATCATTTTCTTTGGGGATAGTGTTTTGCCTTATTGAGGAAATTTTTACCTGCCTCCTAAGGAGCCTTAAAAATCTCCATATGCCTGCAAAGTCCCACTGTTCTAATGCCTATTTTGTGCTAGAAAATAAACGAGGCACTGTCCCAGAGGCTACGTCTATCTTGAGGGAAAACTGTCTTCATCATCATTTGCCAAGCCAGGAGATGATCAGGATGAGGACAATTTCCACGGCTCCCGGCATCTGAAACCCTTCCTGTATTAGAGAGAGTGGGCCTGATGCCATCGTGGGCCAGGCGGGTGCCCCATCCCAGCCCCACCTTCACCTCACAGGGACAGGGCATGAGGAATGGAGAAGGTGTGGTGTCCTTGGGCAGAGCCAGGCCAGATATGTGGTTCTTTAAACAGAATGAGGGTACAGATGAGTCTGCCTGCATCGCCATGGGGCTCCAGGGGCTGCAAGAGGTGGGAGAGAAGCAGGTAGAGGAGGGATCCAGCAGGAAGAAGAGCAGAGCATTCTCCCTGGGAAGGGAGAAAGAAGGATGCACCTGGCCAGGCGTGTTGGCTCAGGCCTATAATCCCAGCACTTTGGGAGGTGGAGGCAGACGGATCATGAGGTCAAGAGATGGAGACCATCCTGGGAGGCGGAGGTCCCAGGAGACTGGTTACACCTTGTCTCTACTAAAAATACAAAAATTAGCCGGGCATGGTGGCGGGCACCTGTAATCCCAGCTACTCAGGAGGCTGAGGCAGGAGAATCACTTGAACCTGGGAAGTGGAGGTTGCAGTGAGTCGAGATCATGCCACTGTACTCCAGCCTGGGTGACACAGTGAGACTCCATCTCAAACAAAAAAAAAAAGGACGCACCTTTCGTTTAACAGCTCAGTGTTCCGGGGACCAAAGGTGAGGTCGCACCTGCTGGTTCCACAGCGCCTGTCTCTGCCATGAGTTGTTTCGATGTCAGAATTGGTGAAAAGTTTGAGATTGTACCAGCTGGTCGAGGAAAGGTAATGGGGGAGCTACAAAGCTTGTAGAACAGCAGTCAGAGCTGTCCTGTGCACAGGGGCCATCAGTAATGGCTGCTCATAATCCCAGCTGACTCACACTGAGCACAAGCCCTGGGCCAGGCCAGGTTCAGAGCTTCACATACACTGTTTTCATTGAATCAGCCCAGCAGCCCCTCATGTGACAGATGGGAAAGGGGCAGAGAATTGTCCAAGGCCACACAGGAAGGTAGTGGCACAACCAGGCCAGAAGCTGAGACTACCTGGTGGTCTTTCCTCTGCACTCTGGAAAGGGGTTAGTGAGGAGAGGCCTGGAGACTTTAAGGAGCTGGCATTTACATGCAAGTCAAGGTGGGTTGGGGAGGGGCAGGAGGGGCAGATTCCCCCAAGCCACAGCCTGTCCACACAGCAGCCCAGCCCCTGTGTATACATGGAATGCTGTACCCCCAAGAAAGCCATGTTCCACCCACCCACTGCCCATCAGCACTTCAGTCATCATCCCCCTCACCTCCCAGGGCACCTGACATAGCCCGACCTCGAGGAAGCCCCAGTGACCAGGGAAGGCTAGGGCTGGAACTGACTTGCGGACAGTTGTGTCCTGGTAGTCCAGAGTGGAAAAGTAGATATTGATGAAGGGTAGGCTAGTGCCAAAATCATCCAAGACCATGGGGTCAGTGTGGTGCAAGGTCTTCTTAAAGTTCTCCACCAGCTCACTGAAACTTTTGCAGTCAGCATTTTTCTAGAGAGGAAAGCATAATGAGAGAGCAGTGATGAGAAGGTGACAGTGGAGCTGCCAGGTTCAAGTGATTATCCTGCCTCAGCCTCCAGAGTAGCTGGGATTACGGGCATGCACCACCATGCCTGGCTAATTTTTTGTATTTTTAGTAGAGACGGGGTTTCACCATGTTTGTCAGGCTGGTCTCGAACTCCTGACCTGAAGTGATCCACCCACCTCGTCCTCCCAAAGTGCTGGGATTACAGGCGTAAGCCACCACGCCTGGCCTTGTTCTCTTGTATGTCGGTTACCCCTCCGTGAGGCTGCTAAACATCCTCCCGGCACACACACGCACAGACACACACCTGCACGCCCTCACGCAGTTTGCAAGGCAGTTGTTCAAATTACACGTTAATCCCTCAAGTGTGCTCATTTTGCTCTCCGAACCTGCCCTCTTGTAGAGTCCATGGTTCTTCTAAGTGCCCTGGTCACAAAGCAGCTGGATCAACACTCAGAGGTATAGAACAGGGCAGAGTGTGGTCCCTGCATCTGTTTCGCCCCCACGATCTTGACACACAGAGACCTTCCCAGGAGCTGTGACTTGAACTTCACAATCTGCAGGGCCCACCCAGGAGCCGTGTCCTCCTCACAGGCAATGGGATCCCCTCCTCTCTCCACCTGTGTGGGAAGATTGGCAACAAAAAATAGAGAAGGTGGGAGGAAAAACACTGAGGAGGTGGATAGACCACAGCTGAGGGTCCCCAGGACAGAGGGAAACACTGAGAGGGTGGATGGGCCACACCTGAGCGTACCAAGGTTGGAGGGAAGCACTAAAGAGATGGATGAACCACACCTGAGAGTTCCCGGGACAGAGGGACACACTAAGGAGATGGATGAACCACACCTGAGAGTTCCCAGGGCACACATAAAAACTATTGGGATAGACCAAACCTGAGAGTCCCCAGCATGAGGTAAACACTAAAGGAATTAATAGACATACCTGAGGGTCTCGAGGATGGAGGTAAAACACTAAGAGGATGGATGATCCACAACGGAGAGTCCCCAGAATAGAGATCAAACACTTTGGGGATCGACCACATCTGAGGGTCCCAAGGCAGAGGTAAACGCTAAGGAAATGGATGGACCACACCTGAGGGTTCCCAGGATCGATGTAAACACTAATGGGATGGATAGACCACACCTGAGAGTCTCGAGGATCATGGAAAAACACTAATGGGATGGATTGACCACACCTGAGGGTCTCCAGGACCGCGGTAAACACTAATGGGATGATGGATGGCACCTGAGGGTCTCTAGGAAAGATGTAAAACACTAAGAAGATGGATGGATCACACCTGAGCATCCCCAGTACAAGGCCCGCACTAATAGGATTGACCACACCTGAGGATCTCCAAAACCGAGTGAAACACTAAGGGAATGGATGGGCCACACCTGAGGGTCCTCAGGACAGAGCGAGGGACGGCTGTTGTTGGGATAGTAATTCCACATCTTTGGAGAACAAGAATTCCAGGTAGTTCTCTTCTCTCCAAACAGCGTGGTTATGAACTAGGTCTTACTCCAGGAGGCTTTAAAGCTTCAGATAACATCTGTGGTAATAAAGAAAAACAGGCCGGGTGCACGGCTCACACCTGTAGTCCCAGCACTTTGGGAGGCCAAGGTGGGAGGACCACTGGGCCAGGAGTCTGAGACCAGCCTGGGCAACATAGCGAAAGCCCATCTCTAAAAATAAGTTCAAAAATGTAAAAAAAAAAAAAAAAAAAAAAATAGGGGTAACTGTCACAACTAACATATTGTTACAAACAAAAATTTACACGAAGGTGAAAAAAATCAACTTTTTTTTTTTTCACCAGAACGATGCCTCAGTCTAGGGAGAGGTATTTCCTCTACTGAAGCAGCTGAAGCCCTGAGCTGCTGTCCACAGGCGGACGGACTCTCCAGGAGCCCCCAGTGGGCCTCGGCTCCTCCACGTCAGCTCCTCTCTTGTCCCTGTGCTGGTCCCCGGGCGCCGCTGCAGCTGGCCAGGTCTCTGGGAGTCAGAGAGGGCCATGGGTTCCACCCCAGAGCCCACCTCATCAGCACTGTGCTCTCACCATCTGAGCACCAGGCCGGAGGAAAAGGAGAAAGAAAGGGTGAGGCTGATCCCCCAAGCAAAATGGAAACGCCTCCGCCTCCCACCCTCAAAAGCAGCCAACAATGGACCCTGGGCACCGGGGGCCTCATAGGGAGTTGTTTGCATCACATGCCTTTTTTCACTGGACTCAAATTTTGTATTTTGCTTTTTGCACTTAACTTTGTAACCTGGCATTTTTGTTTGTTTTTATGAAACAGCCCATAAGCATAATTCTTTTTTAAATTTTATTGTAAATTGACAGTTTATAGTTGTATATATTTATGGGGTAAAAAATGATTTTATGATTTATGAGTACAACGTGGAATAATTAAATCAAGCCAACTAACATATCCATTACCTCAAATATGAATCTTTTTTTTTGTGGTGAGAACACTTGAAATTTACTCTCAGCAATTTTGAAACATAAAATATATTATTGTTTAGTATATTCACTACACTGTTCAACCTGTTCCTCCTGTCTGAGATGTTGTACCCTTTGACCATCATCTCCTCATTTTCCTTATTTCCCAGACTCCGTAACCACCATTCTACTCTCTGCTTCTATGAGTTTTAGATTCCACAGGTGAGAACATAAGGTATTTGTCTTTCTGTGCTTATTTCACTTAGCACAACATAAACATAATTCTTAGTGACTATATAAAATTCTGCCATATGCTGTACTGTCACTTAACCTTTCCAGCTTTTCTCTGTTATGAATCAGCTGTAATAAATACCTTCACGTATTTTTTTGCAATTTAGATGATTTCTTAGGATCACTTTCTAGAAGCTGGGTGGAGAGGATGTACTTATTATTATTATTATTATTACTATTGAGACGGAGTTTTACACTGTTGTCCAGACTGGAATGCGGTGGTACAATCTCGACTCACTGCAATCTCCTTCTCTCAGGTTCAAGTAACTCTCCTGCCTCAGCCTCCTGAGAAGCTGAGATTACAGACACCAGCCACCACACCTGGCTAGTTTTGGTATTTTTAGTAGAGAGGGGGTTTTGCCTTGTTGGCCAGGCTGGTCTTGAACTCCTGACCTCAGGTGATCCACTCACTTCAGCCTCCCAAAGTGCCAGGATTACAAGCGTGAGCCACCACACCCAGCCCACTCTGTTTTCTTAACCACTGTACTCTCCTGCTTCATCTCATGTTACTGTTCAGAAAATTATTTGAATTACAGACTTACTGTCATCCTGATCTTAGAAATAACAAATGGAAACTCAGAGATGTTAGATGAATTTCTTAAGGTATGGAAATTACAAATGTTAATTGAATCTCCTGAAAAGTACAAAGATCAAAGATCCATCTGTCTTTTTTAGAACGCTAGTTTCCATAAAGGAAGATAATTTTATAATTCCTAAGAGTTCTAAATGTCTTTCCTTTAATTGAGCTTTGTGATAGAAATGAATTATTTGACGTCCTGGAGCATCTTCTGTGCTAATTTTAATAGTTGTAGTGACATAATTCTATCTTAAATTTTATTAACTGACATAAAAGAGATGGAGTTGTATGCGTATTTTGTTATTAGACACTCATGGAAGAGAGCGTTGACTGGAAACAGAAATCTTAAGCAGCCACTCAAATTTAAAACGGGGGGAAAAAAACCAGCTGTCTCCTTGTCTCCAGAATTGCCTGGTGAATCCAGAGTCGTCGGCCTCCTCCGTTGTTTTCACAACCCTACATTTCTGGTGACAATATTCTGGAGTGGGAGAAAAATTAAATGATTCAAAACTCAAATAACTGTTTTTCCCTCACGGACCTAAAATTTGAGGTGATAAAAATGCCATTTTAAAACAATAGCTTTCAAAGGTGGTTGGGTTTTAGAAGTTAGGCAAAGGCAGCAGGCAGTTAAAACAACGGGGTGTTGTGCAGCAGACATCTAACAGGTCAGAAATCATGATGGGTGTTTGGGATGTGGGCATCAGATACGTTGGGATGTGGGAATCACAGTTGAGATTGGATATCAAAAACCTGAGACATGGAAATGGAAGTTACGACAATGGGAATCAGGAACTTTGGGACACAGGTGTAAAAAATGGCAGTGGGAGGGTATTAATGATTTTAAGGTTTATAGGAGTTCAGTGTGGAAATGCAGATTTATGGACAACGGATGAGCTATGAAAACCAAGGGTCAAGAATGGAAGTCGCAAACAGGCTTGTAATAATAAAGTATCTTCTGTTGGATTAGACCTCCCACTGAAAACTGTTGTAAAGATAGGACAGGCCGGGCACAGTGACTCACACCTGTAATCCCAGCACTTTGGGAGGCTGAGGCGGGCAGATCACAAGGTCAGGAGATCGAGACCATGCTGGCTAACACAGTGAAACCCTATCTCTACTTAAAAAAGACAAAAAATTAGCCGGGTGTGGGGGCAGGCACCTGTAGTCCCAGCTACTCAGGAGGCAGGAGAATGGCATGAATCTGGGAGGCGGAGCTTGCAGTGAGCTGAGATCGTGCCACTGCACTCTAGCCTGGGCAACACAGCGAGACTCCATCTCAAAAAAAAAAAAAAAAAGATAGGACACGTGTGTGTATGACAGTTCTATCACATGTATTAAATATATGTAAAACTATCAGTAAATGTGAATTTAACAGCAAACACACACACGCACATCAGATAAATATCTTTAACAATTAAAGGCAATAGAAAAGGCAGAACTTAATGTAACAAAATCACAAAACTTATAACTTAAAGACAAATTAATCTTTTTTAGTGTCACACATTTATTTAATTCATAAAGTGTTTACCCTGGATTCCTTTAAATAATAAGTATCCATATTTGGTTAAGTGTTTGGATGCCAATCATCCACATATGATTACCAGTGGAAAACTTTAAAAATGCAATGAACCACAGCCAAATTAAAATCAATTAGAAACTAAGCCAAAGCATCTTAAAACATGTATTTAGTTATCAGGCAATAATACTCTATTTCTAAAATCTAATTTAAATGCAGGTTATACGAAATAAAAGGAGCCTAGTAATAGCCAAGGCAATTCTAACCAAAAAGAACAAAGCTGGAGGCATCATGCTACCCAACTTCAAACTATACTACAGGGCTACAGTAACCAAAACAGCATGGTACTGGTAGAAAAACAGACACATAGACCAATGGAACACAACTGAGATTCCAGAAATAAGACAGCACTCCTGCAACTAACTGATCTTTGACAAACTTGACAAAACAAGCAATGCGGAAAGGATTCCCTATTCAACAAATGTTGCTGGGATAACTGGTTAGCCATATGCAGATTAAATCTAGATCCCTTCCTTACATGTTATACAAAAACTGACTCAAGATGGATTAAAGACTTAAATGTAAAACCCAAAACGGTGAAACACTCCAAGACAACCTAGCAATACCATTCCGCATGTAGGCACGAGCAAAGATTTCATAATAAAGATACCAAAAGGCCGGGCGCGGTGGCTCAAGCCTGTAATCCTAGCACTTTGGGAGGCCGAGACAGGCGGATCACAAGGTCAGGAGATCGAGACCATCCTGGCTAATACGGTGAAACCCCGTCTGTACTAAAGAATACAAAAAACTAGCCGGGCGACGAGGCGGGCGCCTGTAGTCCCAGCTACTTGGGAGGCGGAGGCAGGAGAATGGCATGAACCTGGGAGGCGGAGCTTGCAGTGAGCTGAGATCTGGCCACCGCACTCCAGCCTGGGCGACAGAGCCAGACTCGGTCTCAAAAAATAAAAAATAAAAAAAAAAAATAAAGATACCAAAAATAATTGCAACAAAAGCAAAAATTGACAAATGGCATCTAATTAAACTAAAGAGCTTCTGCACAGCAAAGGAAACTATCATCAGAGTAAACAGACAACCTACAGAATGGGAGAAAATTTTTACAAACTATGCATCCAACAAAGGCCTAATATTCAGCATCTGTAAAAAACTTAAACAAATTTACCAGGAATAAACAAATAACCCCATACAAAAGTCGGCAAAAAAACATGAACAGACACTTTTCAAAAGACATACATGCAACCAACAATCGTATGAAAAAAAGCTCCACATCACTGATTATTAGAGAATTGCAAATTGAAACCACAATAATATACCATCCCACACCAGTCAGAATGGCTATAATTAAAAAGTAAAAAATAACAAATGCCAATGAGGTTGTGAAGAAAAGTGAATGCTTATACACTATTGGTGGGAATGTAAATTAGTTCAACCATTGTGGAAGACAGTGTGACAGTTCCTCAAAAACCTAAAGAAAGAACTGTCACTCAACACAGTAAGCCCATGATTGGGTATAAACCTAAGGGAATATAAATTGTTCTGTCATAAAGACACATGCATGCATATGCTCACTGCAGCACTATTCACAATAGCAAAGACATGGGAGCAATCTAAACACCATCAATGGTAGACTGGGTAAAGAAAATGTGGTATATATATACCATAAAATACTATGCAGTCATAAAAAAAAAAAAACCAAGATCATATACTTTACAGGAACATGGATGGATCTAGAAGCCATTATCCTTAACATACTAATGCAGGAAGAGAAAACCAAGTGCTGCATGTTCTCATGTGTAAGTGGGAACTAAATGATGAGAACACAGGGACACATAGAGGGAACAACACACAGTGGGGACCATCAGAGGGTGGCGGGTGAGAGGAGGAAGAGGATCAGGAAAAATAACTAACGGGTATTAGGCTTGATATCTGGGTGATGAAATCTTCTGTACCACAAACCCCCATGACACAATTTACCTGTATAACAAATCTGCACGTCATGTGATCCTGAACTTAAAAGTTAAATTAAGTTTTTAAAAATGTATATTCTGTCCAGTACCATGGAATCTGTTCACTGAAATGGATATTTAACATTAAAGGTCCAAATTAAAGCATTTCCAGAACTTAGAAAACAAATATTTTTTATTGGAGTTAAGTTCTATAGCAGAAAAAAAGACAAATAAATAGTTAAATTTTAATGTATACAATGAAATAATGTTTTATAGTATTATTTAAAACATACCATTGTCTAATAAAATATTAATAACTGTATAAGAGATTTTAGCTATTCTTGCACCTAGTCTCAGATTTTTAAATAAGCCCTTTTTAGATTTAATAAATAACATTGAAGGAAGGTCTATAAGAACTTACTCTCAGAATTAATATAATATAATGACCTCATGATCCACCTGCCTTGGCCTCCCAAAGTGCTGGGACTACAGGCACGAGCCACAGCGCCTGGCCCGCACATTCTTTATATACCTAATTTGTTGAGAGCTTTCATCACTGATAGGTGTTGAATCTGTCAAATGCTTTTTTCTGCATATATTTAATGCTCACAGAGTCATATGGTTTGGATCTCTGTCTCTACCCAAATCTCATGTTCAATTGTAATCCCCAGTATTGAAGATGGGGCCTCGTGGGAGGTGACTGGGTCATGGGGGCAGTTTCTCATGGTTTAACACCATCCCCCTTGGTGTTTTCTTGGCAATAGCAAGTTATCATGAGATCACGTTTAAAAGTGTGTAGTGCCTGCCCCCTCCTCCTGCTCCAGCCATGTGAAGTGCCAGTTTCCCCTTCACCTTCCACCATAATTGGAGTTGAGCAGATGCTGCCTTGCTTCCTGTACAACCTAGGGAACCATGAGCCAATTAAACTTCTTTTCTTTGGAAATTAACCAGTCTCAGGCATTTCTTTATAACAGTGCAGGAATGAACTAGTGCCAAAAATTGGTACTGGGAGTGTGCCACTGTTTTGAAGATACCTTAAAATATGGAAGCAGCTTTGGAATTGGTGGTAATCTGAGGCTGTAGGGGTTTGGAAGGCTCAGGAGACAGGAAGATTAGGAAGAAAATTGAACTTCCTGGAGACTTGTTAAATTGTTGTGACCAAAATGCAGATAGTGATATGGACAATGAAGTCCAGGCTGAGTAGGTTTCATATGGAGATAAAATCCTTATTGGGAACTGGAGTAAAGGTCACTCTCGTATGCTTCAGCAAAGAGACTGGTGGCATTGTGCTCCTGCTCGAAGAACTGGTGGAACATTGAACTTGAGAGAGGTGACTTAGGGTATCTTGTGGAAGCAATTTCTAAGCAGCAAAGCATTCAAGATTTGACCTAGATGCTTCTAAAAGCCTGTGATCATATACCTGAGTAAAGAAATGACCTGAAACTGGAACTTATATTTGAAAGAGAAGCAGAGCTTAAACATTTGGAAAATTTGCAGTCTGGCCATGCAGTAGATAAGAAAAATCCATTTTCAGGGGGAAGTATTAAAGCAGGTTGCAGAAATTTGCCCAAGTAAAGAGGAGTCAATTGCTAATCAAAAAGACAATGAAAAAACAGCCTCAGAAGCATTTCAGAGACCTCCGTGACAGTCCCTCTCATCATAGGCCTGGAGGCCTAGGAAGACTGAATGGTTTTATAGGCCAGGCTCAGGGCCCTGCTGCTCTGTGCAACCTCAAGACATGATGCCCTGCACATTGGCCACTCCAGCTCCAGCCACGGCTAACAGTGGTCAAGGAAAAACTTGGGCTGCTGCTTCCGAGGGTGCAAACTGTAAGCCTTGGCAACTTCCACGTGGTGTTAAGCCTGCAGGTGCACAGTGAGGCTTAGGAACCTCTGCCCAGATATCAGAAAATGTATACAAAATCCAGAGAACCTCTAACTAGGATGGTGTAGTGGGGAGATGTGGGGTTAATATGTGGCCTCCATATAAGTCCCCACTGGGGCACTGCCTAGTGGAGCTGTGAGAAGAGGGCTACCATCCTCCAGACCCCAGAATTGTAGATCCACCTGTTACCAGAAAGGTATATACAAATCCAGACCCCAAGAGAGGGTTCTTGGATCTCACGCAAGGAAGAATTTGGAGCAAGTCCACAGTGAAAAATGGAAGCAACTTTATTAAAGTAAAGGAGTGAACAAATAGTGACTCCATAGACAGGGTAGGGCATTTCCAAAACTATGAAGAGAAAAGCATCCATCCTACTAGGTGCAGTGCATATTTAAAACTACAAATGCTTTTGTTCTCAAAGTATGAAGACATTCCTGGGTCTGTTAAGTCCTGAGTGTGTTTAGGAAACATTATTAATCTGTTCCCTCAACTGTAAACATCTTAAGGCTAGGAATGCTTAACCTCCTGGGAATGCAGCTCAACAGGCCCCAGCTTCATTTTTTTTTAGCCCTTGTTCAAGATGGAGTCGCTCTGGTTTGAATGCTTCTTACATATTTCCCCCCTCCCTTTTACAAGAGGACCTTTAATCCTCGGGGTTGCAGAAGGATGAAGGTCCGTCTTCTGTAACTTCTTCATGCTGAACAGGGGCGATGACATTTCCACATAACTATTAGGGTCTCTTGTATTCAGGGTAGAGAGGAGCTCAGTCAGAAGGCGTTGGTACGTTAAGCATCGTTTGCAGCTCTGAGTTCCAGCAAAAAGTGAAACCTGGAGGATTAATAAGGGCCCAATTTAAGAAAGTATCGAGTAAGCTTATCTTGTGTTCCTACACAAAGAGTACAATCATAATATACTCGACAACATCAAAGAAAAGTAAAGTTATCCCAGGTAACCTAACAGGAAGGCTTTCCAAAGACTGGGCAGTTGTTGGGAACAAGCCGATATGAAGTTGGCTGACAGTGCATCAATGGCAGAGATACGAGTGTCTAAAGCTTTCTTAGCCTGGGTAGTATTATGTGAATAGTCTCAAACATGCTGCAACATTTGGTTTTGATCAAAGCACAAGTTCCCCCTTGAGCTGCTTTAAAACGGTTTTGCTATTCGGTTTGGTAAGGCCACCTGCCTAATCTGAGAGGTGTCCTCAGGAGGGTAAGGGGATGGTGCGTATTACTCAAAGCTGCAGCCGTGTGTTTGGCCCAGGCCTCAGCTTGCAGCTCAACATTGATTGTGGCTGCCTGTGAAGAAGGTATAGCCATCTGGTGGAAGCAGATGGCTTCTATAATGAGCCTTTACAGTTTTCCAGTTAGATGGAAGTCAGTTATAATTCAGTGAGGATACATCCCAGAGGATAAAGACGACCCCACATACACCTTCCAGTCCACTTATAAGGTAAGTGTGACCAGCTGAGTTCCACAAGCCCATCACCATCTCAAAAAAGAAGAAGAGGCACCAGCTTTTTGTGAATTACGTTGCCATCTCACCCACATTTTGTCTGTTAAAAGAAGGGTCTTACTCAAACTTGCAGAAAATCAGCAGCTAATTATTTAAGCTGTGGTCCTGTGCCCCTCTGCCTTGTATTAAAAGAGAAAGCTGAGGCCTTTGGAGATGAATCTGTGGAATATGGGGAGTCTCAAAAACCCAATTTTACAGTAAATACGAAATCCCATTTCTTAGGCTCTGCTCCTTTTGAGGTGCTCCATTTCGTACAGGCACGGTGTGACACCCAAGGCTGGTGCATCAAAACCACTTCTGTGGGGTCTGCTAAATCCACGGGGTGACTGACTGAGAAATTTAGCTCACTGAGATGCCTGGATGGACTGCATGTTCTCTCCACAGCTCTCTGTAAATCTCTCTCTCGGCTGGCTTTTGAAAATACCAGGTGGCCGTGAGTTTGAGGTGATAATCCTCCCTCTTCAGCAGCTCCTGTGTTGTGGTCACATGTCAGCTCCTCTTTGCAGCTGGTGAAGGCAGGATCAGGATTGGAATATATGTTAAACAAAAGCTGAATCTAGACATGTGCACATCTAAAGGCTTTTCCAGTTCTGTACAACTAAGCCTCAACAGTGTCTGTTACAACAAAATTGTCCTCCAAACATTAATTTGGGATCTTCTCCAATACATGTACAAACAGGGGATTGACTATTTGTCCATCTTTGACACTTACTGTGTTCCACCAAGAGGGACACCTTCCAAAGCAAGAAACTGTTGGACAAACTTCAATCGAAGGTCTGAGCATGATCCACGTGGCAGAAGTTTACTTCCTGAAGAATGACTTCACCTTTTAACACCACTTCACACTGAGGTCCAAATGGCTGCACAGACATTTTTTAGATCCTAACAGAGAAAGAAATCTGAGTTGAAGATTCTGAATTCAATTCTTTGGTCAACTATTTCCTATATTTCCTTTGCCCAAAAGACCTAGCTAGGTGCTGGGGACACAATCATATTCCCACTCTTAGAGCTTGTGCTCCAGATAAGAATATAGGCAAGGAGAGAGACGATCCAATACCATCTGCACAGGGGGTGTGAGCGGCCATGGTGCTACAAGCATGCTGTTCATGGGAAATCTGGGAAGAGTGGAAGAAAGCTTCCCAGAGGGAGCCAGCCCAGGGAAACTGTGGGCAAGCATTCTAGGCACAGGCATTCACACTGGTGCAGGCAGGACTCTTCTCTTCTTCTCTAAGATCCTAAGAGCAGACTGAACACACGAAAGAGTTCTGTAGCCCAGCCAGGGGCAGAAGCCATTGTGTCTCCAAGGAGAGGGCCCTTGAAACAAGGGTCACACAAGCAAGCTTTGTACCCTAGACAGGGGAGCTCTGGCTGGAGGCTGATACTCACTTAGGATTTGGAAGCCCAGAATTCATGGGCCCATAGAAGAAATGGAGAAATATAGCTCAACAGTTGACAAAATCAACAGGTTCTGAGAGAATAAGAAAAATGAATGAGAAAAATCAAAATTGTTGTTTCATTGTTTACTTTTGTCAGAATATACTTAAAATAATCATTTCTTAATATCTATTCAGCTGGTTTGAAAGGAGATTCTCAGTAACAAAAAGAAGAAAATCTGAAGCTAAATGAAAGAGTTTACACAGATTCATGGCCTCTATTAGCAAAAGTAAGATGTGGACTTTGTCATTCAGATGGTGGATTTTGAAGCACATCCAAGCGAGTGGCTGTTTTGAGAGATGAGTAAAACCTTGTCATTATAAACATATTTATGTTACCCTTCCTCCCAAACTTGGGGATCCTTTGGAGGAAAAGAAACTACAACCTCCTGCTCTTCTCCAGGTTTAATGAATAGATTCTCTGGATACACTAAAGAGGGACTTCCTCATTTGGGGACCTAAATAGTGACAGAATCATAATTAAATGCTGACTTACAAAAACGCTGCTTTCACTCAGTGACTCCCGCCTTAGGTTCCTTTCTCATTTACCAGCAGAGGCTATTTTTCCCCGTCTCCCAGTCCATCACAGTCTCAACTCATCCTGCTCTCTTGGAAAGCACCTCTTTTCCTTCTTTTTCTTCCATAACAAACCTGATGTCCCACAAACTGCGCCCCCAATTTCCTGTCACTAACGCACCCTCACTCACCTTCAGGTCTCAGAAAAGAGGTCAAAGTGTGTGGGTCACTCTTCCCCAATTCTAGCCACAGGCTGACATGCACATTTTTCAGAAATCAATCGAGAACTTGCTTTTCACATTCAAGACATTGGAGTCTACACTGAGAGCCCCATAGCATATACTTCATGCTAGAGAAACAGCCAGTGTTTAAAACTCTCAGCGATACCATCATGTGGTCCTCAGGGCACCCTGAAGGGGCAGGTGGCACCGGCACCCTCAGAAGGCAGGGAACCCTCCCAGTCTCAGGAAAGACTACCTTATGGTGCTCTGACAATAATTTATACGTTGATATCTAAATAAATTGCAACGTTCCCAGCTTTTCTCAGAGGTAAGGGCTGTTTAGTGGATGAAGCCGTGCTGGCCACCAAGTGCATCATCTCGAAGATGGAGCGAGACAGACCTTTCAACAATCTGTCACCATGAAAGTGACATCAATCTGAAAGCAAGACAATGAGGCAGAGGGGAGGACTGAGGGTACCTGAAAGTCTCTGGAAGCAGGAGTTGTAGCTCCTTCGGCTCTTTCTTGGAGATCAACACTTCTAAGAACTGATGGAGGGTCTGGGCTGTCAACTTCTATGTCAACTCTTGCCACGAAGTCTTCTCCTGAGTCCTGAATCTCTAAAATTCAAAAAGATTATTCTTTCAGTTCAGAGACCAGACACACTGAATTGTACATGCCATCAGCAGTCCAAAACAATGTCCTTAGGGGCCACAGAAAAATGTAGGCAAGAAGATTTTTTAAAGAATTTAAAGAGGACTGGAAATGAGTGGAGAAGCAGAAAAAGCAAGAGCACATCCAACTGATACACGAGATGAGATCAGTTTAGAGAAAATATCCCAATAGATCCTCAGTGGTGCTTGCTGTGGTCATGCACATTCACCTAGGTTTGACCCAGAACAGCAGGCATCTGCCTCATCGTCAGAACAGCATAAGATACTTGACAGGTGACTGGAAGCATTCACATTTACTGACAGAGGAAATCAGTCTCAAATTTGTAGTCTATTTAGACATAGAGAAAAGCAATTCCCAGAAAACATAAACATGATACCCGAAAAGCCAAGTTGCTTCTTTGGATTCTGGAAAAGAACCGAAATTATCAGAAATTCTGGACCTTATGAAATATAAATAAAAATTATTATACATTAGTATTAAGATGAAATCTGAATGAAAGAAAAGCAGTTTGGAAAAACTTACCGTTTTTGTTTTGTTTTGTTTTGATGGAAAGCCCATCCTCTCCTACCTGTCCCTCATAACAGGCAGGTGTCACGTGGCTGATCACAGAGCAGCCTGCCAGCCGAGGGACCACATCAGGGCAGGGAGCAGCTCCCACAGGAGCTCAGCCAGGTTCCTTGGAAAACGTCAGTCCTTGCCAGGCCATGGTGCTCTGTTCAGAAAGAGAAGGCTCAGTTTCAATAAAGCCAATAGCAGTAAGAATGTGAAATGTGTTAACAAAATCTTTAACAAAAATATTTCAGTTCATAGAAAGAATGTATTGTGTGAACAGCATTTTTTCCTCTACGTTCATACTCACAACACTGAGAATCAGCTTGATTGGTAAGGGTGTGTGTCCGGTTCATTGCTTTTATTGGCAGAGACCTCCAGCCTCCGCAACTCCAGTCACCAAAATCAAGAATGTCTTTTTGTTCTGTTTCTACCTAATTATAAAAAAGAAACTGATTTATGAAAAGCAATATATTAATAAATAGCACTACTTATGTTCATATCACTGCTATTTCTAGCCAAAAATTAGGAGTCAGCATGAAGGAGAACTTTCCAATTGGTTATTTTCTACAAAGATAAATGTTAAATTCTTTTTTTTGAGGTCTTTTATATACCCAAATAGACCAGAGAATTAAGCTGCTGCTGCTTGGAAAAGACTATATAATCTTCAGATGAAGTGACAATTGTATAAATTATATAGACCTCCTCTCTATTATTAGAAGGTTTTAACAATGAGTCCTGCTATTAGAATAATGACTTCTCCATTCCGTTCAAAAGTATCCCTTGTATCTTGGCATTGTCCGATTTTATTTTAAAATGTTTGAAATGTATCAAAATAGATGTATTTAAAGATTACAAAAAGGGCCTATGATCGTGAAGAACTGACTTCCTTAACCAGGGGTGACCAACATAACTGAGACCCCCACATATGGGAACATTTGAAGACATGGGAACGCCACTGGACACCAGAAGTCCCTGACATGAAATGGCACAGTACCTGCCTGCAGCCTAGGCACATTCTCCTTCATCCTTCAAATCATTCCTAGATCACTTACAATACTTAATAGAGTGTAGATGCTATGTAGATAGCTGTTATACATGATGGTGTAGGGAACAACAACAAGGAAGAAATGCCTGTACCTGTTCAGTACAAACGCGACCATCTTTTCTCTGGGGCATGCGGATATTTTTCACCCCAGCTTGGTAGACTGTGAGGATGCAGGACCCACAGATCCAGAGGGCTGAATGTATTTAACACACACACATTTTGCTTTGTCTTATACAACCATAAAGTAAAGGGAAAGCAAAGGCCGCCTGGCAAGAGGGAGCTGACTTCCGTGGTGGCTCAGCAAAGTCTGGGGTCCAGATTGACCCTCAAGATAGTAAAGCTTTAATACCTTCAGAGAACAATCGATGTGACTTCAAGCTTGCTGTGGACAGGGAGAGGCTAAAATGAAATTTGAATTCTATACATAAAGCCCAGAAATTCACAGAAGTGTTCTTTTTTTTTTTTTTTTGAGACAAATTGTCGCCCTTGTCCCCCAGGCTGGAGTGCAATGGTGCAATCTTGGCTCACCGCAACCTCCACCTCCTGGGTTCAAGCGATTCTCCTGCCTCAGTCCCCGAGTAGCTGGGATTACGGGCACCCGCCACCATGCCTGGCTAGTTTTGGTATTTTTAGTGGAGACAGGGTTTCACCATATTGACTAGGTTGGTCTTGAACTCCTGATCTCAGGTAATCCACCCACCTCAGCCTCCCAAAGTTCTGGGATTACAGGCACGAGCCACTGTGGCTGGCCCAAAGAAATGTTCTTTCTAGAAATAAAAAGAAAACTGAAAAAAATGTCAGATCGCATGTCCGTGGGGTATAACAAGGAACCTGTCCAGAGGTAGGTGACATCGAAGACTTTTTTTTTTTTTTTTTGAGACGGAGTCTTGCTCTGTCACCCAGGCTGAAGTGCAGTGGCTGGATCTCAGCTCACTGCAACCTCCGCCTCCCGGGTTCTCGCCATTCTCCCGCCTCAGCCTCCCGAGTAGCTGGGACCACAGGTGCCCGCCACCTCACCCGGCTAACTTTTTGTATTTTTAGTAGAGACGGGGTTTCACTGTGTTAGCCAGGATGGTCTCGATCTCCTGACCTCGTGATCCACCCGTCTCGGCCTCCCAAAGTGCTGGGATTACAGGCTTGAGCCACCGCGCCCGGCCCGAAGACTGTTAATAGGAACATGAAGGCCTGGGCCTAGGCCCCACTAGGCATGGGAGCCCCAGCCTAAAAATCATGAAGGCTTTCAGTGCTTCCAGCATTTCTGCAAAGTATCCTCTAGGGACATTTCCAAAGACCAGGACACATGGGATTCCTAAAGCAAAAAAAGCAGCATCAATCAATGTGAGCTTGCATGAAACAAACAAACAAAAAAATGGAATCCACTAAAAAAAGTCAGGGAGATTCAACAAATGTAACTGGTGTGGACAATAGTGCCTCAAGAAACAGAAATCTGAAATCAACTACACAATGAGTTCTTTTTTTATTTTTATTTTTATTTATTTTATTCTTTTTTTTGAGACGGAGTCTCGCTCTTGTCACCCAGGCTGCAGTGGCGTGATCTCAGCTCACTGCAAGCTCCACCTCCCGGGTTCACACCATTCTCCCCCCTCAGCCTCCCGAGTAGCTGGGACTACAGGTGCCCATCACCACGCCCGGCTAATTTTTTTTTTGTATTTTAGTAGAGACGGGGTTTCACCATGTTAGCCAGGATGGTCTCCATCTCCTGACCTTGTGATCCACCCGCCTCAGCCTCCCAAAGTGCTGGGATTACAGGCGTGAGCCACTGCGCCCGGCATGAGTTCGTTTTAAATACAGATCATAAAGTCTACAACAGAGGAAAAAGCAGAAGATTCACAAAGCAATGCTGAGCATGAAGAAGTGTAAATAGCTCGATCGATCAATCTGTAAAATTTTTTTAATGTTGGGGTTTCAAAAACTGTTTAGAATTTAAAGTATTGGTCAAAGGTAGTACGGAAGGAGAAGATGAGCATTTAAATGAAGAAAGCTGTGTTGTTTGAAAATAGAACAGAGCTCCTGATTCACTTCAGATTTGGGTAAGCAACGTGAAGTGAGTAGAACTAGAAACACATCATGTCCAAAGTCATGCAAAGGAAGGACAAAGGAAAATATAATCCAAGAGAAAGCAGAAAAGGAAGAAATAAAAGGAAAAATTTTGACTAAAATTTTAAGGTATATTATAATAAGTAGATGTTAAAGACTGAAAACAAAAGGGTGGAAATAGATATACCAGGAAATTCGTCAAGAAAATAAAGACAGGCCGGGCGCCATGGCTCACGCCTGTAATCCCAGCAGTTCGGGAGGCTGAGGTGGGTGGATCATTTGATATCAGCAGTTCGAGACCAGCCTGACCAATGTGGTGAAACCCCGTTTCTAATAAAGATACAAAATTAGCCGGGTGTGGTGGCACATGCCTGTAATCCCAGCTACTTGGGAGGCTGAGGCAGGAGAATCGCTTGAACCTGGGAGACAGAGGCTGAAGTGGGCGACATTGTGCCATTGCACTCCAGCCTGGGCAACAAGAGGAAAGGCTGTCTCAAAAGAAAAGAAAAGAAAAGAAAAGATGATGCATAATATTAACACCAGACAAAACTGACTCTAAGACAAAAGGGATAAAGAGAATTTTTATTTCTTTATTTTATTGCTTTTAAAGTCTTCTAGGGTCATAGTCTTGTTCGTCACCAATGCTGGAGTGCAGCAGCGCAATCCTAGCTCACTGCAGCCTGGACCTCCTCAGCCACCATGCCTGGCTGATTTTTCAAACTTTTTTTTTAGAGACAGAGTCTCACTGGGTTGCTCAGGCTGGTCTAAAGCTCCTGGCCTCAAGTGATCTTCCCCACTAGGCCTCCCTAAGTGCTAGAATTATGTTGCTATGGGTTGCTATGTCTGGCCAAGAATTACTTAAAAATTAACCATTCCACACAGAAGACAAAACAATCCTAAACCTAAACATCTGTAACAATATAGCTGTGTAATACCCAAGAAAAAAATGATGGGATGTATAATCCTCCTTGTAGGAGAAATTTCAGATCTAAAACCATCTCTCAGAAGCTGAAAGGTTAAGCAAGCAAAAATATGAGTAATGATTCCGAAGATTTGAACTACAGAGAAATAAGCCAGAGCTAAGTACATGTAAGAGCTCTGTACCCGCGAGAAGAGTCCTTCCAAGCTCACAGGAGACACCGACATCAGCTGAACATCCTAGACCACGGAATCAACCCACCTGCCTCCATCCCACACTCTGACCATGAAGTGGGAAATGGGGGCCGGGCAGAAAGCTCAAGTAGGACAAAGACTCATTTACAAGTTGTCACCTTCATAACTGGACTCCCCACAGTAACAGTGAAGCAATAGATATACAAGGAAACTCGTAAAGAAAATAAAGCTAGCAGGCCAGGTGCGGTGGCTCAGGCCTGTAATCCCAGCACTTTGGGAGGCCGAGATGGGCAGATCACGAGGTCAGGAGATCGAGACCATCCTGGCTAACACAGTGAAACCCCGTCTCTACTAAAAAAAAAAATACAAAAAACTAGCTGGGCGTGGTGGCGGGCGCCTGTAGTCCCAGCTACTCTGGAGGCCGAGGCAGGAGAATGGCGTGAACCCGGGAGGCGGAGCTTGCAGTGAGCTGAGATTGCGCCACTGCACCCCAGCCTGGGCGACAGAGCGAAACTCCGTCTCAAAAAAAAAAAAAAAAAAAAAACGAAAGAAAATAAAGCTAGCATTTGGCGGTGGAAGCCAAATGCTAGCTAGAGTGGACTTCACCTTTTAACACCACTTCACACTGAGGCCCAAATGGCTGCAAGAATATTTTCCAGATCCTAACAGAGAAAGCAATCCAAATCGAAGGTCCTTGTAATTAATTATTTTGGCAACTATTTTCTACATATTTCCTTCGTCCAAAAGACAGAGCTAGGTGCTGAGGATACGATATTCCCACCCTTAGAGCTTATGCTCCAGAGAAGGATACAGACAAGGAGAGAGACGATCACAATGCCATCTGCACAGGGGGTGTGAGCAGTCGTGGTGCTTCAGGAACACTGTTTATAAGAAGTCTGGGAATTCCGAGTGGAGGAAAGCTTCCCAGAAGAAGCCAGCCCAGGGAAGCTGCAGGCAAGCGTTCCAGGCACAGGCGTTCACACCGCTGCAGGCAGGACTCTTCTCTTCTTCTGTAAGGTCCTGAGAGCAGACTGAGCACACAGAAGAATTCTGTCACCCAAGCAGGGGGAGAAATCCCGTGTGTCTCAGAGCAGACTCTGCTTTAACCAGGGGTCACACAAGCAAGCTCAATACTCTTGACGAGAGAGCTCTGGCTGCAAGTTGATATTCACTCAGGATTTGAGGGCCCAGAATGCATGGGCCTGGAGAAGAAATGAAGAAACATATCTTAACAGCTGACAAAGTCAACTAGTAGTTTCAGGGAGAAAAAGAAAAGGTGAATGAGAAACATCAATGAACAGCACGGTGGGGACAGAGTCAGGCTCATCACTGTGGTTCCGCAGCTCCACCCCACCCCGACTGTGATGAGCACTCTGGCCACCTCTCCCTTGTCATGCTCGGTGGGGATCTTCTCTTCTCCTCCCCACTGCCAAAGACAACACCGCATCATTCCCAGACTCCTCGGTGTCCCTAAGAAGCCTTCACAGCCCACCTTTCACCCTCAACCCTTTCCTTCAGTCATCTGCTTTTCATCTAAACTGAGGATCTGAAAGCAGAGGGGAGAAGCCAGGAAAGGGGAGGGGGGAGGGCATCTTATTTTACCACGTAAACTAGAGTCACTAAGAGGCATGTGGGAAGACTAAACCCACCCACCAATGCTAGTTGGCAAGTAGCAATCACAAAACCGGGATGCTGCAAAACAGTAGCTGCTGACCCTATTCCCCTCCCCACTCCCTGCCATTCAGATGGTCCTTGTAACCAGGAAAGGAGATGGGGAGTCTGGAGTTACAGCAGTTGCAACTGAGTATGTGAGAGACCCTTGCCATCGGAGTTCATGTTAAAACTGCATTTCCAGGTATTTCAAAAGCTTATGTAAGAAAGTCATCAGATAAATTAGTCAAAAAGACTCCCCTTTCCAAATGAAGGCATAGCCCCAAGATTAACTTGTTTCTCTCCTTCTCTCTTTTGATAAATGACAATAACTTATATTCAGCCCCATTTTACAAGATTAACAAGTAGAGGGACCAGGACCGCTGAGCTTTCAGTGATTGTAATAATAGTGCCACAAACAAATTTGTATAAGGTTATAAATAACAATGAAATATAATGACAGAAAAAGCAAAACATTCCGTTTTCACTGTACATTATAAGCACTACAACAAAATGGGGCCTGAGAGAAGAACCCATGGCAATGCCGGTGTGAGGTGGAAAGGGGTAGGGAGAGCCTGGCCCTGAGAAAGGAGAAATCAAGCGCTGACTCCTAGTGCAACTGTTCCATCCAAGGAGAGTGCCCTAGAAGGCTGCCTTTTCCCCCACTGACACTGATCTGAGGACGCTGATGCTGACTTGCAGCCAGGGGTCGGCTGCACTGAGCACAGATGAAGATGAAGGCGGGTCTGGGAAGCCGTCCCAACACCACAGGCATCAGGAAGCTTCCACTCCTCAGACAGATACTCCCCGGTGAGAATAAGGCACAGTCCACGATGCCAGTGACACCAGACCCCTGACTAATAGCTCAGTCGGTTCAGTGGCGATGAGTCTACGGGACGGCCTGTTTGTAGCTCAGAGCTCCAGTTCAAAGCGCCCCAGATGCAGGAGTCCCTGCCCCTGCCTGAGCCTCAGCAGAGCCCTGCCAACATTTTCTTCCTGCTTCCATCCAGTCCAGGAAAAACAATTAAGATTAGATCAAACTCATCACTGAATTGTTTGATGTTACTGTCATGGCTTCCGTTTCTCTCTCACAAATTATAAGCCACCACTTAACCTAAAAGAAAACCACAGAGGCTCTAACTTTCCAGATGTGGAGCCTATCCGATTCTATTACTACCACCCGCCTTTGCCCCATCCTCACGCAGTTGCTCGGGAGGGCAGAGAAGACAGCACCCTGGTAGCATGTGTACCATGTCAGGAAAAGCATCGGTCCCAGCTGTGGGGGCACAGTGACCATCAGCAAGAGAGAAGTGGCCTCACGGATGCACCTGAGTGCTGCCTCTCCATCACAGCCACCCAGAGACTCACAAGCTGGAAGCACTTGCTCACTCTAGGAATCAACTCTAAACTGGACATTTCCTAGATGAAATCATCACAAAACTGCAACAGGAGAGCAAAAGAGAGGTAAGGAAGACAAAGCCACAGGCAGCCTGTCACCTGCATAGGTGCTGGGGGTGTTCTGAGCCATCTTTGGGAACCCTTGCACAGAAATATATTGTGGTGGTCTTAGTTGAGGACAAAGCACAAAACTTACAAGAAATTAAGGCCAACCAGTAACTCCTTGAAGTAAACTAGCTTTGTGGGGTCATTTGAAAAAATTCAACTGTGAAATAACAATAACGGAGCAAAAGCATCTCACCCAGTACTGATGTCATTCCTGAATCCCGTGGTTTATTTCCAGTTTGTACCAACAGAATGCACAGGAAAAGGTTTCGCTGCGCTTAGCAGGTTCTGCTGTGAGGCATTAGAATATGGGTTGCAGCTGGAAGAGGCACCCATCCATCCAGAGCCAGTATTTGGTCCCAAATTCCACAGCCGCAGGGTTCTGCACATGCTCTCCCGTGACAGCTGGACAGGGATGGCCTCCTGAGAAGCCACAGACTGTGGCCCTGCCAGCGTGGCACTAAAGCAAGGTGACACTTCCAGCTGAAGGGAGTGTTCTTAAATACCTCTGGCTGAAGGAAGCTGTGCTGGGAGGGCTCACATCAAGAGTGCAGGCACCGCAGCAGGCATGTTCTGCATCTCAGCTGCAGAGTCATGAATGGTTCCGCTGGGAACAGGTCCTGGCCTCTGAGCTCACTACTTGCAGTTGACGTAGCTTTAGTGATGGTTCTTTCATCATCATCTACAGTCTCTTGGCAGGACACAGGGAGGTGTGAGGGCTGATCCTGTCTGACGACTCAGACCTGACTTGCTCAGGAGAGCCAGCCTGATCGGGTCTACTTCCTTGAGGTTTGACGTCCAATCTGCCTCACTGCGTTCCAACAGATCTCCACTTTGGAGGAAGATCTTCACTTGATCTAAGGTTAGGTTTACATCTTTAGGCTTGCTACTCAAAGTAGTTGCAGTCATGTTTTCATTTCACAGTTGTTTGGGATCATAGATGTTCCTTTATGTTCCTTTTCCTATATTCTGAAATGGAACTTTTTCTCTCAATTTTTCCACAGCCTGTTCCTCTGATGGGGCTGGGCTGGCTTGAAAAATTATGGTGCTCATCTCACTAGTGGTATCACTCTGAGTGTGACAAAATTTTAAAAATAATCAGATAAACTGAATACAACAAATTCAAGTCATACTAGTATAAACTCAGGTAATAGAGGAATCTACATGGGTTATCTTTATGAAATAGATGTGGTCTACACAAAGGAGTTATTTTGCAACTGGGAAATGCAGACTATTAGAAAATTTATGTTTGTTTCTTTGTAAAAGATATAATATGAGGAAAATAAACAGGAGATATACACCAGTCATATCTGAAGTTTACATAGATAAAGGACCAGAGTCAAGTAAGTTTTTGACAATTTAAGGGACTTGTGTAAACTTTATAATGAAAATCTAAATACATTAGTCACGAGGCAGAGTGGGGATCGGAGGCGCAGCCGGCTCACAGGGCCCCACCCCCCATCTGTCCCTGCTGCTGCCTGTGCTTGAAGAGTAAAGATGTTAACTCTTATGTGGACCCATCCCTTTTCTGTGTCTAAACGCATGTGGCTCTAATAATGCATGACTTATCGCGGTAATTCCACACCACTGGACATTTGGGAGAGCTTAGTACAAGCGGTGGGTACTCACAATAAGGCTGGGCTTGGCAGGCCAGGGAGCACTGTGGCTCCTTGCAGTTACAGAGGAGCCCAGGCCCTGCGGTTGGTGGCACAGCGTCTTCACAGGCTCAAGCTCAAAACGCCACGACCCACCATTCTGCAGACCTAAGCCAGGCTGTACTTTCACTGTCAGGATTATGATGATCAGCTTCCCTTAATGCTCTTACCCCTTCGGGTTTCATTTATTCTTTGTGCCACTTTTCTTCCATCATTTCTATCACACTTCTTAGCCTGTACTCTAAAATGGGCTGGTGTTTACAATGACGCATTTACCAGAACATTTCTTTTGCTCAGGACAGAATTTTTAAGGTGGACAAGCAAAGCTGAAAGTCCCTTCCAGTCCTGCAATACTATGGGATCTGCACAGAAGTAGAAGAGTGCTCTTCTCGCTCAGTGGCTTTGCTTCAAGAAATGGTTCGACTTCTACAGTGGTGAAGACCAGCTCACTCACACCTCGGTTCCTGTGAAAGTAACTGAAGAGCTTCCAGAATACAATGATAGTCCCAAAGGGATCTGATGTGGCTGAGCAATGTATACAGGCCAGCCTCGGAAACACCATTAGAAACAATGAAAACCACACAACAAATGAGCTCATCCACATACTTACAACCAGATCCCAAGTCTCCAGACATCTCATCACATTTTATTTGCTGGTAAAAGATGTGTGACAGGCGAGGTCCATGACCCGTCTGCCCTCTTCATTTTCATAAACCACATTCTGTGTGAGATTCATTTCTAAAAAACAAAATTCCAAAACTATCCATTGACACATGTAACAACTAAAATGATAAGACATTCTCACATAATTGTTTTATCTAGATGACTGCCTTAGTTATCAATAGCACTGAAATCTGCCCAAAATTTGTTGGAAAAAGAAAAATCCATTTCCCACAATGAAAGTATCTCTTTGATGGCAGACAAGCCAGCTGTGCTCATGAAAACAAGTCAATAATTGAGACTGAGAAATAAAGGGAAGAATGCTAAGACATAGAAAGGTATGTTTCCACTAGAACTCTGATGAAAGATACGATTTCTGAGCAATTCTCCCTATACTAGTATATCGGAAATTTTGTTTGAACTATAAAACACTTACATATTTCAACTTAAAAGACTGACACAGTCCACATGAAACTATACCCTATCCAAAATGGACAAATATCTGTTTCTTTTTTTATACTTACAATGGCAGTTTATTGTAAAGGATACAAATGAACAGCCAGGTGAAGATACACTCAGGGCAGCAAGGTCTGGAGGGGTCCTGGGTACAGAGCTTCTGTGCCCTCTTCAGCTCATCTGTCTGTCTAGCACATCAATAGAGTCACCAACCAGGAAGCTCTCCAAGCCTTATTGCTGAGAGTTTTTATCTAGATTTCATTTTATAGGTATAATTGTTTAAATCACTGACCATGTGATTGGGTTCCATTCTAGCCCCTTTCCTCTCCCCAGAGATTGGGAGGGTGAAAATTCCAACCCCCTAATTACATGATTGTTTTTTCTGGCAAACAGCCTTTATCCTGAAGCCATCCAGCCAGTCCCCCCGCACCACATCCATGAGCCATCTTGCTGGCGTAAATTCAGGTATGGTCCAAAGGGGTTTGTATGAATAACGAGAGACACTCTTATTCAGGAAAACTCTAGGGTTTGTGAAGCTCTGAGCCAGGAACTCGGGAGTGGTTAGTACCTATTGGAAGTGGTTGGTAGCTATCTAAAAGCCTTCATCAAAAGTGAGAGGAAGAATATGATTTCAACGTCCTATTACACCGTGAAAGTGCAACAGAACTACTGCAACATAAATGTCAGTTCAGAGAGGACAAATACAGCCTTTCAATTTGGGCGTGATGAGTTTTAAATGTTCTTGGATTTTTTTCACCAAGTTAGGTGTAAGTGAAAGGACATGATGCGAATCAATGAAACTTGTTGAAACTTGTTGAAAAATTGCCTTCCTGATAACTAAAGACATATTTTTCATGTTTGTTGTAAACACCCTGTAGATACTGCCTCCAGTGAACCAATTTAAATAAGATTCCCTGGGTATCAAAGCCATGAGAACAAGGGAATATATTGAGAAGGATATTTTCCTACTTTGAAAGGTTTGTGCTTGGAATCTATGCGCTTGTAAATCTTAAAAGAAGTTAGGAAAGGAGTAACTTATCTGTTAATAGGAATACTGGAGTCATCCGCACTTCTGGTGGGGAAAAAGGGAGTGAGCAGAGAACCACTTAATAAAAGTGGAAAAACGAAGATGGCCGAATAGGAACAGCTCCAGTCTCCAACTCCCAGCGCGAGTAACACAGAAGACCGGTGATTTCTGCATTTTCAACTGAGGTACTGGGGTCATCTCTCTAGGGAGTGCCGGACAATCGGTGCTGGTCAGCTGCTGCAGCCTGACCAGCGTGAGCTGAAGCAGGGCGAGGCATCGCCTCACCTGGAAGCGCAAGGGGGAAGGAAATCCGTTTTCCTAGCCAGGGGAACTGAGACACATAACACCTGGAAAATCGCGTAACTCCCACCCCAATACTGCGCTTTAAGGAAACAGGCACACCAGGAGAATATATCCCACATCTGGCCGGGAGGGTCCCACGCCCACGGAGCCTCCCTCACTGCTAACACAGCAGTCTGCGGCGATCTATCCGCAAGGCAGCAGCGAGGCTGGGGGAGGGGCGCCCGCCATTGCTGAGGCTTAAGTAGGTAAACAAAGCCGCTGGGAAGCTCGAACTGGGTGGAGCTCACAGCAGCTCAAGGAAACCTGCCTGTCTCTGTAGACTCCACCTCTGGGGACAGCCCACAGCTGAGGTCCAATAGGGAAAGCAGCGGGGGCGGTGCAGAGGCGAACGACTCTGTCTGACAGCTTGGGGAGAGCTGTGGATCTCCCAACGCGGAGGTTGAGATCCGAGAACGGACAGACTGCCTGCTCAGGTGGGTCCCTGACCCCTGAGTAGCCTAGCTGGGAGACATCCCCCAGTAGGGGCAGTCTGACACCCCACACCTCACAGGGTGGAGTCATCCCTGAGAGGAAACTTCCAAAGGAAGAATCAGACAGGTACACTCGCTGCTCAGCAAATTCTATCTTTGGCAACCTCTGCTGCTGATACCCAGGCAAACAGGGTCTGGAGTGGACCTCAAGCAATCTCCAACAGACCAACAGACAGTCCTTCTGACTGTCAGACGGAAAACTATCAAACAGGAAAGACACCTATACCAAAACCCCATCAGTACGTCACCATCATCAAAGACCAGAGACAGATAAAACCACAAAGATGGGGAAAAAGCAGGGCAGAAAAGCTGGAAATTCAAAAAATAAGAGCGCATCTCCCCTGCAAAGGAGCGCAGCCCATCGCCAGCAACGGATCAAAGCTGGTCAGAGAATGACTTTGACGAGATGAGAGAAGAAGGCTTCAGTCCATCAAACTTCTCAGAGCTAAAGGAGGAATTACGTACCCAGCGCAAAGAAACTAAAAATCTTGAAAAAAAAGTGGAAGAATTGACAGCTAGACTAATTAATGCAGAGAAGATCATAAACGAAATGACAGAGATGAAAACCATGACACGAGAAATACGTGACAAATGCACAAGCTTCAGTAACTGACTCGATCAACTGGAAGAAAGAGTATCAGTGATTGAGGATCAAATGAATGAAATGAAGCGAGAAGAGAAAACCAAAAGAAAAAAGAAGAAAAAGAAATGAACAAAGCCTGCAAGAAGTATGGGATTATGTAAAAAGACCAAATCTACGTCTGATTGGGGTGCCTGAAAGTGAGGGGGAAAATGGAACCAAGTTGGAAAACACTCTTCAGGATATCATCCAGGAGAACTTCCCCAACCTAGTAGGGCAGGCCAACATTCAAATTCAGGAAATACAGAGAACGCCACAAAGATACTCCTCCAGAAGAGCAACTCCAAGACACATAATTGCCAGATTCACCAAAGTTGAAATGAAGGAAAAAATCTTAAGGGCAGCCAGAGAGAAAGGTCGGGTTACCCACAAAGGGAAGCCCATCAGACTAACAGCAGATCTCTCGGCAGAAACTCTACAAGCCAGAAGAGAGTGGGGGCCAATATTCAACGTTCTTAAAGAAAAGAATTTTCAACCCAGAATTTCATATCCAGCCAAACTAAGTTTCATCAGTGAAGGAGAAATAAAATCCTTTACAGATAAGCAAATGCTTAGAGATTTTGTCACCACCAGGCCTGCCTTACAAGAGACCCTGAAGGAAGCCCTAAACATGGAAAGGAACAACCGGTACCAGCCATTGCAAAAAACATGCCAAAATGTAAAGACCATCAAGGCTAGGAAGAAACTGCATCAACTAATGAGCAAAATAACCAGTTAATATCATAATGACAGGATCAAGTTCACACATAACAATATTAACCTAAATGTAAATGGACTAAATGCTCCAATTAAAAGACACAGACTGGCAAACTGGATAAAGAGTCAAGACCCATCAGTCTGCTGTATTCAGGAGACCCATCTCACATGCAGAGACATACATAGGCTCAAAATAAAGGGATGGAGAAAGATCTACCAAGCAAATGGAGAACAAAAAAAAGCAGGGGTTGCAATCCTAGTCTCTGATAAAACAGACTTTAAACCATCAAAGATCAAAAGAGACAAAGAAGGCCATTACATAATGGTAAAGGGATCAATTCAACAGGAAGAGCTAACTCTCCTAAATATATATGCACCCAATACAGGAGCACCCAGATTCATAAAGCAAGTCCTTAGAGACCTACAAAGAGACTTAGACTCCCATACAATAATAATGGGAGATTTCAACACTCCACTGTCAACATTAGACAGATCAACGAGACAGAAAGTTAACAAGGATATCCAGGAATTGAACTCATCTCTGCACCAAGCGGACCTAATAGACATCTATAGAACTCTCCACCCCAAATCAACAGAATATACATTCTTCTCAGCACCACATCGCACTTATTCCAAAATGACCACATAATTGGAAGTAAAGCACTCCTCAGCAAATGTACAAGAACAGAAATTATAACAAACTGTCTCTCAGACCACAGTGCAATCAAACTAGAACTCAGGACTAAGAAACTCAATCAAAACCGCTCAACTACATGGAAACTGAATAACCTGCTCCTGAATGATACTGGGTACACAACGAAATGAAAGCAGAAATAAAGATGTTCTTTGAAACCAATGAGAACAAAGATACAACATACCAGAATCTCTGGGACACATTTAAAGCAGTGTGTAGAGGGAAATTTATAGCACTAAATGCCCACAAGAGAAAGCAGGAAAGATCTAAAATTGACACTTTAACATCACAATTAAAAGAACTAGAGAGGCAAGAGCAAACACATTCAAAAGCTAGCAGAAGGCAAGAAATAACTAAGATCAGAGCAGAACTGAAGAGAGATAGAGTCACAAAAAAACCTCCAAAAAATCAATGAATCCAGGAGTTGGTTTTTTGAAAAGATCAACAAATTGACAGACCGCTAGCAAGACTAATAAAGAAGAAAAGAGAGAGGAATCAAATAGACGCAATAAAAAATGATAAAGGGGATATCACCACCGACCCCACAGAAAAAAAACCATCAGAGAATACTATAATGCCTCTACGCAAATCGACTAGAAAATCTAGAAGAAATGGATAATTTCCTGGACACTTACACTCTCCCAAGACTGAACCAGGAAGAAGTTGAATCCCTGAATAGACCAATAACAGGCTCTGAAATTGAGGCAACAATTAATAGCCTACCCACGAAAAAAGTCCAGGACCAGATGGATTCACAGCTGAATTCTACCAGAGGTACAAGGAGGAGCTGGTACCATTCCTTCTGAAACTATTCCAATCAATAGAAAAAGAGGGAATCCTCCCTAACTCATTTTATGAGGCCAACATCATCCTGATACCAAAGCCTGGCAGAGACACAACAAAAAAAGAGAATTTTAGACCAATATCCCTGATGAACATCGATGCAAAAATTCTCAATAAAATACTGGCAAACCGGATTCAGCAGCACATCAAAAAGCTTATCCACCATGATCAAGTGGGTCATCCCTGGGATGCAAGGCTGGTTCAACATTCGCAAATCAATAAACGTAATCCAGCATATAAACAGAACCAAAGACAAGAACCACATGATTATTTCAATAGATGCAGAAAAGGCTTTTGACAAAATTCAACAGCCTTTATGCTAAAAACGCTCAATAAATTCGGTATTGATGGAACGTACCTCAAAATAATAAGAGCTATTTACGACAAACCCACAGCTAATATCATACTGAATGGGCAAAAACTGGAAAAATTCCCTTTGAAAACTGGCACAAGACAGGGATGCCCTCTCTCACCACTCCT
The DNA here is from genome assembly GCF_009764315.1 of Trachypithecus francoisi. NCBI lineage: Eukaryota > Metazoa > Chordata > Mammalia > Primates > Cercopithecidae > Trachypithecus > Trachypithecus francoisi. The sequence goes on along the minus strand of NW_022681465.1, from coordinate 109,905,433 downwards.
ATTCAACATAGTGTTGGAAGTTCTGGCTAGGGCAATCAGGCAAGAGAAAGAAATCAAGGGTATCCAGTTAGGAAAAGAAGAAGTCAAATTGTCCCTGTTTGCAGATGACATGATTGTATATTTAGAAAACCCATTGTCTCAGCCCAAAATCTCCTTAAGCTGATAAGCAACTTCAGCAAAGTCTCAGGATACAAAATTAATGTGCAAAAATCCCAAGCATTTATACACCAGTAACAGACAAGCAGAGAGCCAAATCAGGAATGAACTTCCATTCACAATTGCTTCAAAGAGAATAAAATACCTAGGAATCCAGCTTACAAGGGATGTAAAGGACCTCTTCAAGGAGAACTACAAACCACTGCTCAGTGAAATCAAAGAGGACACAAACAAATGGAAGAACATACCATGCTCATGGATAGGAAGAATCAATATCGTGAAAATGGCCATACTGCCAAGGTTATTTATAGATTCAATGCCATCCCCATCAAGCTACCAATGAGTTTCTTCACAGAATTGGAAAAGACTGCTTTAAAGTTCATATGGAACCAAAAAAGAGCCCGCATTGCCAAGACAATCCTAGGTCAAAAGGACAAAGCTGGAGGCGTCACGCTACCTGACTTCAAACTATACTACAAGGCTACAGTAACCAAAACAGCATGGTACTGGTACCACAACAGAGAAATAGACCAGTGGAACAGAACAGAGTCCTCAGAAATAATACCACACATCTACAGCCATCTGATCTTTGACAAACCTGACAAAAACAAGAAATGGGGAAAGGATTCCTATTTAATAAATGGTGCTGGAAAATTGGCTAGCCATACGTAGAAAGCTGAAACTGGATCCTTTCCTTACCCCTTATACGAAAATTAATTCAAGATGGATTAGAGACTTAAATGTTAGACCTAATACCATAAAAACCCTAGAAGAAAATCTAGGTAGTACCATTCAGGACATAGGCATGGGCAAGGACTTCATGTCTAAAACACCAAAAGCAACGGCAGCAAAAGCCAAAATTGACAAATGGGATCTCATTAAACTAAAGAGCTTTTGCACAGCAAAAGAAACTACCATCAGAGTGAACAGGCACCTACAGAATGGGAGAAAATTTTTGCAACCTACTCATCTGACAAAGGGCTAATATCCAGAATCTACAAAGAACTCAAACAAATATACAAGAAAAACAAACAACCCCATCAAAAAGTGGGGAAAGGATATGAACAGACATTTTCAAAAGAAGACATCCATACAGCCAACAGACACATGAAAAAATGCTCGTCATCACTCGCCATCAGAGAAATGCAAATCAAAACCACAATGAGATACCATCTCACACCAGTTAGAATGGCAATCATTAAGAAGTCAGGAAACAATAGATGTTGGAGAGGATGTGGAGAATAGGAACACTTTTACACTGTTGGTAGGATTGTAAACTAGTTCAACCATTATGGAAAACAGTATGGCGATTCCTCAAGGATCTAGAACTAGATGTACCATATGACCCAGCCATCCCACTACTGGGTATATACCCAAAGGATATAAATTACTCTACTACAAAGACACATGCACACGTATGTTTATTGCGGCACTATTCACAATAGCAAAGACTTGGAATCAACCAAATGTCCATCTGTGACAGACTGGATTAAGAAAATGTGGCACATATACACCATGGAATACTATGCAGCCATCAAAAAGGATGAGTTTGTGTCCTTTGTAGGGACATGGATGCAGCTGGAAACCATCATTCTTAGCAAACTATCACAAGAAGAGAAAACCAAACACCGCATGTTCTCACTCATAGGTGGGAACTGAACAATGAGATCACTTGGACTCGGGAAGGGGAACATCACACACTGGGGCCTATCATGGGGAGGGGGGAGGAGGGAGGGATTGCTTTGGGGAGTTATACATGATATAAACGTTATGCACATGTACCCTAGAACTTAAAGTATAATAAAAAATAAAAAATAAAAAATAAAAAATAAAAAAAAAAAGAAAGAATCAGTAACAGAGCAATAATAAATTTTATGTTTCATAACTCATACTAAAATGTATGGGAAAAATTGTATAGTTGATATAAAAGTTGTATTATATGAAGGAACAATATACGCTATTTACTGTATTCCAGACCACATGTGAACCGAACACAAGCAGTTGACCAAAACCAAAAGCTATGATGTGGTCATGAAAAATACACACATCAACAGATTCAGATACTAAAAGTGGGTCTTAGGTTTCCATTACATCAGGGGCCCCCAACCCCTGGGCTCCAGACATCAGCAGATTCAGATACCAAAGTGGGTCTTGTGTATCCGTTTCATGAGAAAATGATAGAAATGTCAGCTTAACTTTTATCGTGACCAATCATTGTCTCTACAAGGGTGGTCAGCCCGTTAGTGTGACCAACTTCCTAAAGTTAATATGAGTAACAGCCCCTGAAAACACAGATATTAGTATCCCTTAGAAGGAGTAAAATAGTGGATACTACAAATGCCCCTGAAGAGTCCAATAAAATGTGTATCAGACACAGCAAATTTAACCAGTGCCTTAAAATTACGCTCTCCATCACATCTTTCCAAGTGGCACATCTTAGTCTCTCCTAAAATCAAAACTGCTGAAAAGGGACTCAGGTGTCTTCAATACTGTTTGTGGACATTTGGCTGTCACTGTGGTCTCAAGGGCCAATAAAACCTATTAACAGCAGTCCCTTCTGCTGTAAGATGAGCAATAAGGGGAACGGCCTGATAAGGCTCAGCTTCCGAAAGTTACAACAATTAAAATGCGGTCATTCTAAATAAAAGATGCTGACTTAAAGATTTCGATGTGAAAGTGTTAGGAAAATACACAGATTAATTAGCTTGTAGTCTTCAGTAGATAACATCTAAGTATAACATTCTAATGGTTTGAACTGTGTCCCTTCAAAAAGATACATCCAAGTCCTAAGCCTGGTAACTACAAATTGTGATATTATTATTCTAGATCAAGGTGTTTGCAGATGCAATTTTCTTAAGAATCTTCAGATGAGGCCTTCTTGGATTTGGGGTGGATCATAAGCACAATGACCAATGTCCTTATCAGAGAAAAGAAGGAAAATTTTCAGACAGAGACATCAAGACCAAGTGAACTGAAAGACAGAGAATGGAATGATGCTGCTACAAGCCAAGGAATGCCAGGAGCTACTGGAAGCTGAGAGAGCCAGGGGGGATTTTCCTCTAGAGCCTTTGGAGGGAGCACCACCCTGCCAACACCTTGGTTTAAAACTTTTGGCTTCCAGAAAACTGAGGGAATAAATTTCTGTTGTTTTAGGCCAGCATGACTGTGGTAATTTGTTCTGGCAAGCCTAGGAAACTGACACACACATTAAAGCCTCAAATGCATAAAGATCAATATATTTCCATAACAAAGAAACCTTATAAAACTGATAGTTAAGATATGAATACCCCAATAGAAAAAAGGACAAAGATAACAAAGAAACACCACATAAAACTAGACAACTACTTTTCATATACAACACTTGCAAAGATGAAAAAGAAGCATCATGTGAAAAGTGAGCTGTCTTGCCCACAAAGCAACTTAAAAGAATCTTGAATGAAAAATGCAGTTATAACTTCTAGCTTCCAGTTCTGCACATCAAGAACCTGGAAGCCACCACTCCATCCCAACAACAAGTAAAAAGATGAAAAAACTGACAGGTCAACATTTCTTCTGAGATCTCTGAGAGAAGTGAGGTCACAGCACAAACTACTGCCTCCAAAGCTGGAGAGGACAGATAGGTGAATGCAGAGAATTATAACATATGGGAGCATAAACTCCCAAGCAGAGGCCCCCACAGTAGCTACAGCCAGTGTAGGAAAGCCAGAAATGCAATTGAGGAACTGCTGCAAGCTCACTGTAGAAAAGTCTGAGGGTGAAAAACTCCAGGGGGGCCAGTCATAGGTGGGCCACTATGCTTTTGTGAGTTTTGTCTCCAGGAACATGACCAGAATCTCACAGCAAATATTGCAGAAAAATCCCCTTGGACTTCCAGCAGGGAGGGGAAAAGTGCCACTTTGAAACATGACATTGCACTTTATTCTTAATCAGGTCAGCCCTCAGAAAAAACTGATTAACCAGAGCCTAACCTGCTGGGGTTTTAGCTGAGCCTAACTAGCCTAGAGGAAGGGAAATGCCCAACTCCAGCTCCCTCTAGCCACCCTGTCCAACCTAAGAGGGAGAAAGACTGAGACACACTTGTGAAGTGCACAGTCCAAAGGCACAGGCTCACTTAAAGACTGAGACCACATCCCAGAACTGTGGAATGCTTCCCCTCTCCAACATCTTACCACACCATGTTGAATGCTGTTCTTTTTATTTAATATATCATGTCCAGCTAGCAAGAGAAAGTTACGGTTTAGTAAAAGGTGAAAAACACAGTTACATTAAGCACATTATGCTTAATGTAAAGAAGCACATTAAGTTTCTTTCTGAAGAGACAGAGAAAGCATCAGAACCAGATATGGCAGGGATGTAGGCATAAGCAGGTCAGAAATTAAAAACAGTTACGACAAATATGCTGAGGGCTCTAATGGATACAGTAGACAACATGGAAGAACAGACTGTCAATGCAAGCAGAGAGATGGAACTTCTAAGGCAGAATCAAATCGAAATGCCAGAGGGCAAAAGCTGTAAGACATGAGGAATGCCTTTGCTGGGCTCTTTGGTAGACTGGACACAGCACAGGAAAGAGACTCTCAACTTGAGGATATGTCAACGGAAACTTCCAGAACTGAAAGGAAAGACAATAAAGAAGGGGAAAAAAAGAGAATCTCCAAAAACTTTAGGAAAACTGTAAGAAAAAAACCAGAATCTCAAAAGTGCAGGTAATGGCTAATGGAAATATCAGAAGGAGAAGACAAACCAAAGGGAATACAAGAAATATTTGCAATAATGACGACTCAGAATTTCCCCAAATTCATTCAGACACTACATCCCATATCCAGGAAGCTCACAAAACACCAGACAAAATAAAGACCTTATTGACTGGGCACAGTGGCTCACGCCTGTAATCCCAGCATTTTGGGAGGCTGAGGCGGGCAGATCACGAGGTCAGGAGATCGAGATCATCCCGGCTAACACGGTGAAACCCCGTCTCTACTAAAAATACAAAAAATTAGCTGGGCGTGGTGGCAGGCACCTGTAGTCCCAGTTACATGGGAGGCTGAGGCAGGAGAATGGCGTGAACCCAGGAGGCGGAGCTTGCAGTGAGCTGAGATTGCGCTACTGCACTCCAGCCTGGACAACAGAGTAAGACTCCACCTCAAATAAAATAAAATAAAATAAAGACCTTATTGCAATGGGACTGTTCTTGGGCGGCAGGGGGGAAGATAAAGGCCAAAATCAACACTACATCTAAGCATATTATTTTCAAACTACATAAAATCAAAGATAAAGAAAAATCCTAAGGAGAAGCCATGTGGTGTGGTGGGGAAGAAATCACCTTACTTATGGAGAAACAAAGAACTTAACACCTGAAATCTCCTCAGAAACTATTCAAAGCAAGCATTGAGTAAAGTGAAATATTTTAAAGAGATCAAAGAGACCACCAGCCTATAATTCTGTTCCTTAATAAATTATCCTTCAAAAGTAAACAAGACCTTCTCAGACAAGCAAACTATGAAGGTATTTGTTGCCAGTAGACCTGCCTTGCAAGAAATATTTTCAGAAAGTTCGGAGAGAAGAAAAATAATATAGCTCAGAAGCCTGTATCTACACAGAAAGAATGATCATCAAAGACAGAATAAATAAAGAATAAAACATGGCTGGGCGCGGTGGCTCACGCCTGTAATCCCAGCACTTTGGGAGGCCAAGGCGGGCAGATCACAAGGTCAGGAGATCAAGACCATTCTGGCTAGCACGGTGAAACCGCATCTCTACTGAAAATTAGCTGAGCGTGGTGGCAGGCACCTGTAGTCACAGCTATTCGGGAGGCTGAGGCAGGAGAATGGTGTGAACCCAGGAGGTGGGGCTTGCAGTAGGCCGAGATCCCTCCACTGCACTCCAGCCTGGGTGACAGAGTGAAACTCTGTCTCAAAAAAAAAAAAAAAAGAATAAAACACAAACTTGTATTTTTCTTATTTTTAATTGGTCTAACAAATAAAAATGTGTGCAAAATAATACTAGCAATAATGTGTGCAATTATGTAGTTATGTGTGTACATATATGCGGGTGGATGGGCAAATATATATATGTATATCATATATATGCTTATGTACACTTGTATGTCAGTAAACTGAATGACAGCAATGATACAAGGAATGGTAGAGAGGAATTAGAAATCTTTTGTTACTATGAGATACTCAAACTACTGTGGAAGCAGGATAATATTATTTGGAAGTGAGCATGGATTAATTGTAAATGTATATTGCAAACACTAGAGCAACCACTAAAAAAGTGGGAAGAATTATATCTCATATGCTGTAAAAGAGAAAATGGAATCATATAAAATGCTGAACCCAAATCATGTAAAGCTAAAACCCCTCAAAAATGCATTTAGTTCATCTTCTTATATATATTATTTATCTTTTTCTAAATATTTTTTAAATTATTTTTTTAAAATATTTTTTAAAATATTTTTTAAATTATTTTTTAAATAATATATATTATTTATAATATATATCTTATTTAAAATATATATTATTTATAATATATATCTTATTTAAAATATATATATTATTTATAATATATATCTTATTTAAAAATATATATTATTTATAATATATATCTATTTAAAAAATATATATTATTTATAATATTTATCTTATTTAAAATATATATATTATTATAATATATATCTTATTTAAAATATATATTATTTATAATATATATCTTATTTAAAATATATATTATTTATAATATATATCTTATTAAAATATATATATTATTTATAATATATATCTATTTAAAATATATATATTATTTATAATATATATCTTATTTAAAAAATATATATTATTTATAATATATATCTTATATATATTATTTACATAACATTAAATATTTAAATTAGATTTGCCAAACCAAATTCTGATTATTTGCCCATAACGTTAGAAATGAAAAGATAACAAGAAGTGACATTAGGAAAGATGATGGCAAAGTAGAAAGTGCCAGAAATGTGTGTCTCCACCTAGTCAACAACCATAGTGCGCGGTGAAAAGACTCTCTGGAGTCACTTTTAGAACTCTGGGGTCTCTTTGAACACTTCCAGCTACCAGGGAAAAAGCTCAGCTGGTAAACTGCAGTGAATGTGGACCAACTTCAGGCTTCAGCATAACAGTGGCTCCCCAGCCCCCAGCCCCAGGCTCATGGCCAGCAAATGTAGGGAAGGGAATCCGTGTTTCTAGGGCAGATGGCTGGAGCCACGTCTGGCAATAGGACCTTGCCTCCGCTTTATCAGGGTTCTATGTCCTGACTGCACATTGCTGCTTCTGATTGCCCGAGATAGGTGCACAGAAGCTGCCCATCACTGTTTCTAACCCACTGGATGAAGCAGCCTTTAGAAGACTTAAAGGAGCCACAATTTTTTTTTTTTTTTAATTCAAAAACCACCATCTATACAGGGAGAATTTAAGGCTGGGTGCGGTGGCTCACACCTGTAATCCCAGCACTTTGAGAGGCCAAGGCGGGCTGATTGCCTAAGGTTAGGAGTTCGAGACCAGCCTGGCTAACATGGTGAAACCCCATCTCTACTAAAAATACAAGAAAATTAGCCAGGCATGGTGGTGGTTGCCTGTAGTCCCAGCTACTCGGGAGGCTGAGGCAGGAGAATCGCTTCAACCTGGGAGGCGGAGGTTGCAGTGAGCCAAGATCGCACCATTGCACTCCAGCCTGGGTGACAGAACGAGACTCTGTCTCAAAAAATAAATAAATATACAAGGAGAATTTGGACAGCCTACACATGTACAGAAGGAAAGATGCTGATTCTCAGCCCAGATGCACCCAACACAATTTTGTAAAGATCCTAAACCTTGGAGGAAAGTAAGAATCTGACTTCCTGAGTTATCACATTTTAAGTTTAAAATGTCCAGTTTCCAACAAAAACGAATCACAGGGCATATAAGGAAACTGGAAAGCATAGCCTGTTAAAAAGAACTAAGTAAGTGAATATAAAGTGTGCCTGAGGATGCCCAGACATCAGACTCACTAGACAAAAACTTGACCACAATTCTGCAAGATGCACAAGAGCTGAAGGAAGACGCGGACAATGACAGAAAAATGACATTCAACCAAATGAGAAAGTCAATGAAGAGATAATACTAAAAAGGAATCCAAAAGAAATTCTGCAACTGAGGCCAGGTGCGGTGGCTCACACCTGTAATCCCAGCACTTTGGAAGGCAGAGGCAGGTGGATCACCTGAGGTCAGGAGTTCGAGACTAGCCTGGCTAACCTGGTGAAACCCCGTCTCTATTACAAATAAAAAAAAAATTAGTTGGGCATGGTGGCAGGTGCCTGTAATCACATCTACTCAGGAGGCTGAGGCAGGAGAATCACTTGAACCCAGGAGGTGGAGGTTGCAGTGAGCCGGGATTGCACCATTGCACTCCAGCCTGGGCAACAGAGCGAGACTCTGTCTCAAAAAAAAGGAAGCAAGAAATTCTGCAACTGAAAAGTAGAGTAACTGAAATAAAAATTTACCAGAGAGCTTTAAAAGCAAATTTGACTAACTAGAGAAACAAATAGCAAATTTGAAGACAGAACAATTGAAATGATCCAGTGTCCAGAACAGAAACAAAATGACTGAAGAAAAAGCAACAGATCCTAAGGGACCTGTGGGACACCATGAAGTGGACCAACAACAGTTTGTGAGAATCACAGAATGGGGGGGAAAAAGAATATTTGAAAAAATAGTGAAAATATCCCCAATTTTATTTAAAATATTAATATAAATATCCAAGCTGGGCATAGTGGCTCATACCTATAATCTCAGCACATTGAAAGGCTGACATAGGAGATTTGCTTAAGGCGAGGAAATTTGAGATCAGCCTGAGTGAAATAGACCCGGTCTCCACACATACAAAAAACAACTAAAATTAAAATTTAAAATTAGCTGGTGTGGTGGTATGCACCTATGTCTCAGCTTCTCAGAAAGCTAAAATGGGAGGGCGGCTTGAACCCCTTCAGCCTGGATGACAAAGTGAGGCTTATTTCAAACATTTTTTTGATTTTTAAAATTTTTTCTAAAAATCCAAGAAGTGCAACAAACTCAAAGTAGGATAAATCCAAAAAACTCACCCTAAGACATGTTATCATCAAGCTATCAAAAGACAAAGACAAAGAGAGAATCTTGAAATAAGCAAGAGAGGCCGGGCGCAGTGGCTCACGCCTGTAATCCCAGCACTTTGGGAGGCCAAGACGGGCGGATCACGAGGTCAGGAGATCAAGACCATCCTGGCTAACACGGTGAAACCCAGTCTCTACTAAAAAAAATACAAAAAACTAGCTGGGCGAGGTGGCGGGTGCCTGTAGTCTCAGCTACTCGGGAGGCTGAGGCAGGAGAATGGCGTAAACCCCGGAGGCGGAGCTTGCAGTGACCTGAGATCCGGCCACTGCACTCCAGCCTGGGCGACAGAGCGAGACTCCGTCTCAAAAAAGAAAAAAAAGAAAAAAAAGAAATAAGCAAGAGAGAAGCTACTTGTCACATACAGGGAATCCTCAGTCAGACCGTCAGTAGATTTCTCAGCAGAAGCCTTGGAGGCCAGAAGGCAGCCAGGGTGACAGATCAGTGCTGAGGGGCAGGGGGAACCTCTCAACTAAGAGTCTTAGGTCTGGGTCTAAGGGTTTAAATGTGTTTCTCAAAGTTTATGTGTTAGAAACTTCATGCAGAGGTGTCTGAAGGGGGAACCTTAAAAGGATTAATGCCGTAATCATGGGGGTGGATTCCGCATCAAAGGACAAATGTGGCCCTCTCTGGCTCTGGTTCTTTCTCACCCTCTTTTGCCCTTTAGCCTCCCACCATGAGACAATGCGTGCGAAGGCCTAATGTTTCCAGTCTGTTGTGTTCCATTACAGCAGCACAAAAGAGACTGAGACACTGGCAATTGTTCTTCAAGGGAAAAATCAGGACACTACCAGATAAACAATGGCTAAGGAAATGTATTACCACTAAACCTGTCCTGCAAGAAAAGCCTGAGAGTTCTTCAGGTTGAAATGAAATAGCAGTAGACGGTTAACTCAAAGTCATACGAAGAAATAAAGATCTCAGGTAAAGGTAAAACATGGGCAATTATAAAAGCTAATATTTTGTCATTTTGGTTTGGAACTCCACTTTTTAATGTCCTGTATGATTTTAAGTACAAATGTATTTTAAAATACTCATCTGTGCTGTTAGGCACATAGTGTATAAAGATGCAATTGTGTCATTAATAACAAAAAGGGGGAGAATGGTGCTGTCCAGAAGCAGACAATTCATATGTTATTGAAGTTGAGTTGCTATAAATTCAAATTAGAGGCCGGGCGCAGTGGCTCAAGCCTGTAATCCCAGCACTTTGGGAGGCCGAGATGGGCGGATCACGAGGTCAGGAGATCGAGACCATCTGGCTAACACGGTGAAACCCCGTCTCCACTAAAAACTACAAAAAAAAACTAGCCAGGCGAGGTGGCGGGCGCCTGTAGTCCCAGCTACTCGGGAGGCTGAGGCAGGAGAATGGCGTAAACCCAGGAGGCAGACCTTGCAGTGAGCTGAGATCCGGCCACTGCACTCCAGCCCGGGCGACAGAGCGAGACTCTGTCTCAAAAATAAATAAATAAATAAATAAATAAATAAATTCAAATTAGAGTGGTTTAACATTAGGATGTTGTGTTAGGCCATTCTTGCATTGCTATAGAGAAATACCTGAGACTGGGTAATTTATAAAGAAAAGAGGTTTAATTAGTTCACAGTTCTGTAGGTTTTACAGAAAGCACGGTGCTGGCATCTGCTTCTGGGGAGGCCTCAGGAAGCTTTTAATCATGGAAGAAGGCAAAGGGGGAGCAGGCACATCACACGGCCACAGCAGGAGCAACAGGGAGCAAGGGGGACACACCACACTTTGCAAAAAGATCTCATGAGGAACAGACTGCACCAAGCCATGAGGAATCCATCCCCATGATCCAGTCACCTCCCATCAGGCACCACCTCCAGCAGTGGGGATTATGATTCAACATGAGATTTGGGCAGGGACAAGGCCCCACCTCCAGCACTGGGAATTATGATTCATCATGAGATTTGGGCAAGAACAAGGCCCCTCCTCCAGCATTGGGGATGATGATTCAACATGAGATTTGGGCAGGGACAAGTATTCAAACCACATTAGACGTTACATATAATTTCCATGATAGCCACAGAAAAAAACAGCTGCAGCATAGATACACTTATAGAATACAAACAGCAAAATGGCAAAAGTAATTCCTTATCAGTAACTACTTTAAATGTAAATGTATTAAACTCTCTAATCAAAATACAGAGACTGGCTAAATGTAGAAAAAAACATAACCCAACTACAATCCTGGCTACAAGAGACTCACTTTAGATCCAAAGACACAAATGGGCCAAAAGTAAAAGAACAGAAGAGGATACTTCATGTAAACAGTGACCAAAAGAGTGCTGTAATATCCAATTTTTGAAACTATTAAACCAAATATCATTATAAGAGACAAGGAAGGATGTCACATATTTTTAAAGATTAAACATAACAAGTTATAACAATTACAAACATTTAAATACCTAATAACAGGCATTCAAAAGAAATGAAGCAAAAATAGGACAGAATTGAAGGGAGAAATAGGAAGTTCTATAATGCTAACTGGGGACTTCAATACCTACTGTCAATAATAGAGAGAACAACTAAGATAAGATGGAAATTGACTGAAATAACACAACGTATCAGCTCTACCTAACAGACATGGACAGAACACTCCACCCAACAACAACAGAATCCACATTCTTTTCAAGTTCACATGAAACAGTCTTCAGGATGGACCACGTGAGGCCACAAAACAAATCTCAATGGCTATTAAAAGATACACCAAGTATCTTCTCCAACCACAACTGATTGAAGTTAGAAATCAATACAACTGAAACATTCACAACTCCAAAACACCAAAAGCAACGGCAGCAAAAGCCAAAATTGACAAATGGGATCTCATTAAACTAAAGAGCTTTTGCACAGCAAAAGAAACTACCATCAGAGTGAACAGGCAACCTACAGAATGGGAGAAAATTTTTGCAACCTACTCATCTGACAAAGGGCTAATATCCAGAATCTACAAAGAACTCAAACAAATATACAAGAAGAAAACAAACAACCCCATCAAAAAGTGGGCAAAGGATATGAACAGACATTTCTCAAAAGAAGACATTCATACAGCCAACAGACACATGAAAAAATGCTCATCATCACTGGCCATCAGAGAAATGCAAATCAAAACCACAATGAGATACCATCTCACACCAGTTAGAATGGCAATCATTAAAAAGTCAGGAAACAACAGGTGTTGGAGAGGATGTGGAGAAATAGGAACACTTTTACACTGTTGGTGGGATTGTAAACTAGTTCAACCATTATGGAAAACAGTATGGCAATTGGTCAAGGATCTAGAACTAGATGTACCATATGACCCAGCCATCCCACTACTGGGTATATACCCAAAGGATTATAAATTATTCTACTACAAAGACACATGCACACGTATGTTTATTGCGGCACTATTCACAATAGCAAAGACTTGGAATCAACCCAAATGTCCATCTGTGACAGACTGGATTAAGAAAATGTGGCACATATACACCATGGAATACTATGCAGCCATAAAAAGGATGAGTTTGCATCCTTTGTAGGGACATGGATGCAGCTGGAAACCATCATTCTTAGCAAACTATCACAAGACGAGAAAACCAAACACCGCATGTTCTCACTCATAGGTGGGAACTGAACAATGAGATCACTTGGACTCAGGAAGGGGAACATCACACACTGGGGCCTATCATGGGGAGGGGGGAGGGATTGCATTGGGAGTTATACATGATATAAATGATGAATTGATGGGTGCTGACGAGTTGATGGGTGCAGCACACCAACATGGCACAAGTATACATATGTAACAAACCTGCACGTTATGCACATGTACCCTAGAACTTAAAGTATAATAAAAAAATAAAATAAAATAAAAAATAAATAAATCTGTTTTTCTTTGTTAGAGAAGGAATACACTTCACTATAGCTGAAATAGAAGTCACAGCTATGCAAAAAGGGGAGAAGGTGGAATTATCATCTCATTACTCAGAAATTACCATCTACTTCCAGATTCTTCTCTCTGTACACATTCATTGTCTTTCTTTTGTATTGTAACTTCAAAGGGAATAATATTGTTTCAAAGCCTTTTATGTTTCATTAGCAGATCCATATTGTGAATATATTTCTATTTCAAGAAATAAATAATAAATGAAGCATCCTTTTAATAGCTACATAATATTCTACGAAAAAATGTGATATAGTTTTTAAATCCTCTAGCATTGAATGTCTATGTTGTTTTAAGATGTTTACTGATATAAATGATGCTGTAATTAAAATCCTCATAGTTGAACATTTGAGAGTACATCTTTATTTTCTTAGAAATTCTTTGAATTTCTGGGTCACAGAATACACATAGTTTTAAAGGTTTTTGATTGTCAAACTGTCTACCCTCGCCAAAAAAAAAATTTTTTTTAATTTTAAATATGCACCATTTTACCTTCCTGCCATCCATGTATAAAAGGGCCACAATGTACTTCTCAAAAATCCTTAGATAGTTTATGTTTTTGATGCCAGAACAACTGCTAAATAAAAAAGTGTGGGAGAGGGTGGTGTGGGGATAACACTACTTCCCTGCTTGAATTTAGAAACTAAACTATCCCTGAGAATTTCTCATTAAGTGGATTTTTTGAAGACTTCCTGCCAGAACACACACCACAGTCATTTATATTCCATGCAGGGAAAGAGGCTATGAGCAGAATTCATCATCAAAGTCTTCCCAAAGCCTTGTAATATAAACATCTAGAAAAGGAATACAGGGTTAAGATGGAGAACCAAGAGTAAGGCCGTCAGAATTACAGACACACCCAGAGGACAGACAGCCAGAAAGGCTCTGAAAACGCAGACTGGGTGGCAAAGAGTGGAAGCAGACGCTGCCAGCAGTCATGTTGCTGATTATAAAAATACCAGAGTGAAAGGGCCAAGGTGTGGCTTTCTCAGCCTGGTAAGCTGGCCTGAGGCTCTGCAGATTCCGCTGTTCTAACATAAATATTCATACATTAACAACTCCCAAGAACGCTACAGAAGAAAAAACACAGGGCTTCAAACACCCCGGGTAGGCACAGCGGCTCCAGTGCTTAGGAGCTACAGCATCGAAGGTAACCATTTAACTCCTCTGAAGCTTAGTTTGCCCATATGTAAAAGGGGCTCAGTAATAACACGCTTCTCAGAGGCTTGTGTTGAGGATTAAGTAAGATGAGGTATGAGGAAGCATGTTATAATATCCCGAGTGCTGTCTCAGGGCTTGGCATGTGATCGGCCATTGTTCACATTTGTGAACAAAACTACACGATAAACTGGGTGCGCTCACTCAGTGTTGATATGAGATATCCAGAGAATGGAAGCAAGGATGCAGGTTCTGAATCAAGTCTCCCACCACTGGCCCCACCACTAACAGACTGAAGTCCTGGGACCAGAGGCAGGCCAGGGCCACCTGCCTTAAGGATGTTCTGGTCACTAGAGGAGAGGCTGCCATGATGGCAAGAATTCCATGAAACCATTCACTGGGCTCACATTTACAATCCATGAGGGCTTGAAGGCAGCCTCTAGGGGATCCTGGATGTAGGAAATCTGGCAGGGGTTATCTGCGTCTGTAGCCCCAGGCTTGCAGCAAAGAAAACCTGGGGTGAACCCTCATGAGACCTGGTGCCACAGCCTGCCCTACCTGGGGGCTGGAGGGGTTTAGAATTCCAAGACCATGAACAAGGACTCACCCTGCCCACGGAACAAAGGAGGAAGACAGCCATTCCTTTTTTTTTAGACAGATCCTCACTCTACTGCCCTGGCTGGAGTGCAATGGTATGATCTCGGCTCACTGCAACCTCCGCCTCCTGGTTCAAGCAATTCTCCCGCCTCAGCCTCCCAAGTAGCTAGCATGACAGGCGTGTACCACCACGCCCAGCTAATTTTTGCATTTTTTAGTAGAGATGGGGTTTCACCATGTTGGCCAGGCTGGACTTGAACTCCTGACCTCATGATCTGCCTGCCTCGGCCTCCCAAAGTGCTGGGGTTACAGGCGTGAGCTACTGTGCCCGGCCTGAGCCATTCCTTAGGCTACTTCCTTTACTCAGATGAGTGAAACTGGGGATCCTTCCCATCATCCTTTTATACTGCCCATAGCCTGGTATCCAAATGGAAACTTGGAAAGAGGACGAAGGTCTAATCTTCTTGGATAGAATAAAGCAAGCTACCAGCATGCCCAACTATAGAGGATAGTTAAATACATTACAACAAATCCTTAAAGCCCTTAAATATCATTCCACGGAACTACATCTACTGACGTGGAAGAATGTTGCTCAACTTCTCTGAGACTCAGTTTACTCATCTGTAAAAGGGGATTAACAAGAGAACCTCCAACTACAGAGTTGCTGAGAACACAGAAGGAGATAATATGAGGAATAGAAGGCACCTGGCACTCAACCCAGTGCAGAGCAAGTGCTCCATAATAATGTCAGTTGTGTTATTAGTGTATTTTGTTATGAAGCAGATTACAAAATAATATTTACAGTATGTGCCTGTGTTTGTTTTTTATTTTTTTTAAAAAAAAAAAGAAAAAAGAAAAAACTGTATGGAAGCCTGGTATGGCAGCTTACGCCTGTAATCTCAGCACTTTGGGAGGCCGAGGCGGGTAGATCACTTGAGGTCAGGAGTTCGAGACCAGCCTGGCCAACCCTGTCTCTACTAAAATACAAAAATTAGCCAGGTGGTGATGGGTGACTGTAATCCCAGCTACTCGGGAGGCTGAGGCAGGAAAATCACTTGAACCTGGGAGGCGGAGGTTGCAGTGAGTCAAGATTGCACCACTGCACTCCAGCCTGGGCAACAGAGAGAGACCCCATCTCAAACAAACAAACAAACAAAAAACTGTATGTAAACGATGGTAGAAAAATGTCTGGAAGGATAAGCCCCCAAATGTGAATGAGGGTGATCTCTAGCTGTTGAAAGTAGAGTGATTTGTAGTTTTCATTTCACTTCTTTGAATTGTATTTAAAAAAAAACAATTAGCATTCTATATTTTTGTAATGGAAAGGAAAAAGGAAACGGAAGGGAAAGGAAACGGAAGAGAAAGGAAAGGAAAGGAAAGAAAGGAAAGGAAAGGAAAAAAGAAAAATGGATTTGCTCAACCTAAATACTCAAACCTGGGAGAATACTGAAGACAAACAAGGATATATGTGGCAATTGTAAATGCTATTTGCAGAATTCACATTGACGCGGGGAAATGCTTACACTATGATGCGGGGTCTGGGGGGGACCAGGATACAATGTGTTTTATACTTTCTAATATCAGCTGTTGTAAAAAAAAAAAAAATGCATAGAGAAAATATTTGAGGACAATATGCCAAATATGAACAGTGATTTTGAATGCTAGGATTATGGTGGCTCATTATATTCTTAATACTGTTTTCTCTTTTCCAGATTGCTTACATGAGACCTAAATTGCTTCTTTAAAAAAAAAAAAAAAAAAATCAGGAAACACACACAACTGATAATAATAATAACAATAATAATGAACTGCTCTTACTTGCTTGATGGAAACCAGCAGGACCAGGGTGAGGAAGGGCCTCACAGGGGCCCAGAGAGAGCACTTCCTGTGGAAGGAGAAAGGACTGGTCCCCCAGGGAGCAGGGATGCCCATGGGCAGCTCGGGGACGCCAGGCAGGAGTCCCGCGCTTCCTCTCCAGGCCCTGCCCTGCTTGATCCCAGCGTCATCTTCCTCGTGCACCTTCACAAGTGAGGGTACATCTCTCTAGCAGTCCAAGATGCACCGCAGGTCGTCTCCTCTTGCATTCCTCCCAGTCCAGAGAGGAAATGTTTGCACAAATCCTCTCCACGCCGTGCCGAGAGTGTCTGAGGCGGTCGAGAGCAATCTACAAAGTCTTCAGAGTTCCTCCTCAGCCCTGGCTCATCCCCCGCCCCTACCCCCCCAAAAGCAGGGAGATTTTTCCCAGACCTTCCCTAAGTCAGCTGTGCTTTCTGGGACTTCCTCGACAGGCCAAGGAAAAAGAACAAGGCGGTCAGCGGGCTCCACCCTGAAGGTTCTGCTCAATGCGCAAGGCTGGGCTGAGACAGGCTGGGGTCCGAGCTGCAGAGAAATGGCTGGCAGAAGGCGATGGGCCTCGAGCCAGTTTAGAGGCAGGTGTCTTTTTGAGGCAGGGTATTTCTTTTTAAAGCATTAAGCTTGTCCAGGCTGGGCTGAGACTAACCACAAAGGCAGAATCTCCTTGGTCCTGTTTATGCAGAGACTGCAGGAGAGATGGTTGCTCAGCTTAGGAGAGAACAGCTCCCAACCCAGGCCGTGAAGCAAAAACCCAATCAGCGGCTTAGGTTATGCCTACACAATAGCAAAACAACGTGTTGAAAAGCCCAACATTCACTCGTCTTGAATGCCTACTTGTTCTAAGCACACGTGGCTCAGCCCACCTGACAGACCCTTTTATGGAATTGATGATAGAGCGCTTACTAACCAGCACAGGTGTACGCTCTTCCGGCAACTCGCATTGGCAACATCTTTTAATCCACCATCTTATTTCACTCAGCCTGATAATAACCCCGTGAGGATACGATGAGTTCTTCATCTGACAGCTGAGAAAGATTGAGGCTCAGAGAGGTTGGATGGCTTGCCCGAAGCCACACAGCAAGTAATAGGCAGGTCTTCTGACCAGAGGTGCCTGAGCACAGCTACTTGGGAAGGTAGCCTGTCCTGCCCCTGCCCTCTCCAGTGAGTTCTTAGCAGGCTCATCGCCGTGCCTCCGAAAGGCTCTGCTTGGAACTTCTTACCCCACCTCTCCCAGGCCAGCTCCCAGCGTCCCTGCAATGTCTCCCAGCCTCCCAAATTGGAGGCCCAGGTGGAAGATGTCTTGATTGGATGGAACAGTGAGTTAGCAAGAGGCAAGAAGAACGTGTTTTCACTTCGTTTTTGGTTTTGTTTTTGTTTTATTTTTTCCTTCCCTCTTCAAGTCAAACATAGGAACTCCTCCTGGGTAACTTTTCAACTGAATGAATTCTGAACAGTTGGGAAAAGCAGCCGTGCTTTTCTTAATAGAAATCCCTAGAAATCTTAGAAGCTCCATGTGGCAAGATTTTAGACCTTAACAATGAAATGCTCAACCAGAACAAAGGCCCTAGAAATGGACTCAGAGTGGTGCCACCTCTGGAATCGACGTGGTCATCTCTCTGGGACGGCAGAGAGACCTAGAGGGAGAAAGGACCCAAGGGATGGACTTTGGTTATTGAATGTGGCTGCAACTCTGTTCTGTGAGTGCTCATGAAAGATCATCTTCCAAGATGCATGCTGGAAGATGGTCTGTCTTTAAAAAAAAAATACCTGCTTTGCAAGAATATTCTGTCTCATCTCTTGCAACTTTTTCTCAAAAACATCCTTTATTTCTGAAGGGATGAAGGTTGGGGGCCACACGTGACTTCCCCACCCATTGGGCGGGTGCCCTCTAACGATGAAACGTGGTAAGGCTTCTTCCCTCGAGACTGGGGACCCCACCAGGCCAGTGAGAGAGCAGGACACAGGTGCTCAGACTTGGCCTCGGCAAAGTATAGATGGAGTGATACTAACCCAGTATCACTGTCTAGCCCAGGCATATAGATTCCAGATTCTGTCTGGGGGTATTCAGGAGGTGTCTAACACATCATCAAGAGCCTGTGTGTTTTCAGGGTGCTCTGCAGAATCTTCTCCTGCCCTCACTCATTCATCAGTGTCCTCTGCCCGAGGAGCTCCCTAAAAATCTTCAGCGTCACTGCCCCTGCCAGTGCCCCCTTCAGTGAGGGCCTGAGAGATGATGCCCAGGGTTCTGTCTTCTAGCATCTGAGGCCCCTGGCCTCAGAACTCTGCACCCAAGTGGGATGCATGCCGCCCTCCCCATTCTCCACAGCACCTCTGCCCTGAGACAGCCTGCCTGTACCTCGCATCGCCCAGGGTCCCTGGAACCAGCATCTGTTTTCTGTAGTCCTTCTCTACATAGAACTGGACAAGAAACAGGCCTGTGAGGTCCTCGGGATTCCCTGATTCCAGAATCCAACACTGAGTACCCTGCTCCGTGCAAGAGGCAAGGGTGAGGCTGTCTCACCAAGACAGCCACCCAAACAGCCCCTGGTCTTCCATCAAAATCAGCACCCTCCACAACAGCCAAAAGGTGGAAGCAACGCAGGTGTATGAATAGATGAAAAAAATGTGATTCAATAAACACAGGGAATATTATTCTGCCTTGAAAAAGGAAGGGCATTCTGATGCATGCTACGACATGCATGAAGCTTGAGGACATTATGCTAAGTGAAGTAAGCAAGTCACAGAGGGATGGATACTGTATGAGTCCACTTACAGGAGGCACCTAGAGTAGTCAAATTAATAGAGACAGAGAGAAGAATGGTGGCTGCCAAGCCGGGGAGGAAGGGGAATGGGAGTTATGTGATGGGTACAGATGATGAAAGATGAAAAGAGTTCTGGAGGTGGATGGTGGTGATAATTGCACAACACTGCAAGTGTAGTTAATGCCACTAAACTTTGCACTTAAAAATGGTTGAGATGCCAGCCTGACCAACATGGTGAAACCCTGTCTCTACTAAAAATACAAAAATTAGCCAGGCATGGTGGCATATGCCTGTAATCCCAGCTATTCGAGAGGGTGAGGCAGGAGAATCGCTTGAACTCCGGAGGCGGAGGTTGCAGTGAGCCAAAATTGCGCCACTGCACTCCAGCCTGGACAACAGAGTGAGACTCCACATCAAAAAAAAAAAAAAAAAAAGATTGAGATGGCCCAGTGCGTTGGCTCACGCCTGTAATTCCAGCACTCTGGGAGGCAGAGGTGGGTGGATCACCTGAGGTCAGGAGTTCGAGAACAGCCTGGCCAACATGGTGAAACCCCGTCTCTACTAAAAATACAAAAATTAGCTGGGCGTGGTGGTGGGCGCCTGTAATTCCAGCTACTTGGGAGGCTAAGGTAGGAGAATCACTTGAACTCAGGAAGTGGAGGCTACAGTGAGCCAAGATAGTGCCACTGCACTCCAGCCTGGGCAACAGAATGAAACTCTGTCTCAAAAAGAGAAAAAAAAAAAAATGGTTGAGATGGTTAATTTCATGTTATGTGTGTTTTACCACAATTAAAAAACAATGCCCTCTGGCGGGGCACGGTGACTCACGCCTGTAATCCCAGCACTTCGGGAGGCCGAGACAGGTGGATCATGAGGTCAGGAGATTGAGACCATCCTGGGCAACATGGTGAAACCCCATCTCTACTAAAATACAAAAAAATTATCCCAGCATGGTGGCGTGCACCTGTGGTCCCAGCTACTTGGGAGGCTGAGGCAGGGGAATCACTTGAACCCGGGAGGCAGAGGTTGAGGTGAGCCAAGATCATGCCACTGCACTCCAGCCTGGGCAACAAGAGCGAAACTCCATCTCAAAAAATAAAATAAAATAAAGCAAACCAACAAAAAACAATCCTCTCCTGCACACCTACCTCCTGGGGAGAATGGCAGGGCCAGCACCCTTGACAGGAACATGCCCCGGCTCTGTGCCTCTGGATATGGTGTGATAGCACATGCAATTCCCCAGGGGGACGTGAGAGGAGGCTGTGTGAGGATGCCAGATGGCAGAGCTGAGGGGCAGGTACTGTGACGAGGCAGGAGGAGAGGGTCTCACAGCTCATCCTGCCCCACACACCTCACTCAGCCATGGACAGGGCCAGGCAGCAGCAGGCACTGCTCCTCCTCCCCATCTGCCTCACCTTCACCTTCTCCCTCACCGCCGTGGTCAGCAGCCACTGGTGTGAGGGGATCCGGCGGGTGGTGAAGCCGCTGTGCCAGGACCAGCCAGGAGTGCAGCACTGCATTCACTTCAAACCGGACAACAGCAGCAATGGCAGGATGGACAACGACAGCCAGGCTGTCTTGTACATTTGGGAGCTGGGAGATGACAAGTTCATTCAGCGTGGGTTCCATGTGGGACTCTGGCAGTCCTGCGAGGAGAGCCTCAACGGTGAAGGTGAGCAAAGCCTGTAGATTCTGGGAGTGACAGGTGCGGGATGGGGCCGGGGCTCTGGAGCCAGGCTGTCTGGGTTTGAATCCTGCAGATTCTGGGGGTGACAGGTGTGAGATGGTGCAGGCGCTCTGGAGCCAGGCTGTCTGGATTTAAATCCTGCGTTTCCACTGACTGTCCCTTCACCTCTCTGAGCCTCGGTTTTCTCATCTATAAAATGGGAATAATAGCAGTACTTACCTCCAAGAGTGATTGTAAAGATGAAATGACCAGATTCACATACGGTGCTTGCCATAGGGCCTGGCACATTCCAAGTGTTTATTAAAATTAGCTTTTCTCATTTGTTCTTGTCACCCAATCCCTGGTATTTAAAATTATTTGGGAATGAAAGATGGCCCTGACCCAACTCGAAGGTGCATCCCTGTTATTTCTCCTGCCCTTGGAATGATCTTGGAGTGAATCTTTAAAAAAAGAAGAGTGTTTTTACCTCTCCAAGAATTCAGGAGGGAGGAATTTGACTCTTCTCTATTAGGCAGCCTGGCTGTAAACTCATGCTCAGGGACAGAATACTCCCCGCTTTCTGCTTGGGAAGCAAAACCCCCAAGGCAGAAAAAGGAGGAACCCTCCTCCCATCCCCATTTCTCTCCTGACCTCAGCTGATTCCAGTAAATGTCTCGTGCAACTTTGTACTTTTCCTGGAGTTTCTAATTGCCTTTTCTTTTTCCATTCTCATAGCATTTGTTTTTTATTCCTGAGGCCTAAGTAAAAGGCAACAAGAATGAACCCCCGAGGCCCAGCATGGTGGCTCATTCCTATAATCCTAGCACTTTGGGAAGCTGAGACAGGGGAATTGCTTGAGACCAGGAGTTAGAGACCAGCCTGGCAATGTAGGCAACATAGTGAGACCTCTCTTTACAAAAGCTTTTTTTAAAAAAAATTAGCTGGGCATGGTGGGGTGTGCCTGTGGTCCCAGCTATTCTGGGAGAATCTCTTGAGCCTAGGAGATTGAGGCTGCAGTGAGTCATGATCGTGTGACCACACTCCAGCCTGAATGATAGAGTGAGACCCTGTCTCAAATTAAAAAAAAAAAAAAAACACTCTGAGATGCTGTATGTTCCTCCCCACCACCCTATCTCCCCATGGTGGCCACTATGGGGCAGTCCCCAGCCTGAATGATCCTCCCATGTATCCAGGTCAGTGCCTGTGTCTTGTGCTTTAACTCTGGTACAGACACTGCCATAGCGCCTGGAGCTAAGGCTATTTAGGGACCTTCCCAGTTCCTCTCTTCTCAGGGAGTGCTATCTTCCTATGAGTCTCTTCTCTACCTTCATGGACAGATGCAAAAGTCTCAGGACCCTGCGTCCTGGAGGATTCCCAAGACAGTTCCAGAATTTTGGTGTGGAAACTGTATTCACCATACATATAGGCAAATCACTTGGGAAATTCCACCTCCTTTCCAAGTTCTCGTATGAAGGCTGCCTATAGTACTTCTGTTTCCACAGCTCTATATAGGCATCACACCAGTTATCAAATGTATCACCCAAGAAGATTGTAAAAGAAATATCCAGGTGCCCAGTCCTGGAGGTTCTAATTTAAGAGAACCGGGGTGGAGTCTAGAGGTCTGTATTCTTATTTTATTTTATTTTATTTTATTTTATTTTATTTTATTTGTTTTGAGACAGAATTTCCCTCTTGTTGCCCAGGCTGGAGTGCAACGGCACAATCTCAGCTCACTGCAACCTCCACCACCCAGGTTTTAAGCGATTATCCGGCCTCAGCTTCCCCAGTAGCTGAGATTACAGGCATGAGTCACTGTGCCCGGCCAAAACTTTTTTTTTTTTTTTTTGAGGCGGAGTCTCGCTCTGTCGCCTGGGCTGGAGTGCAGTGGCCGGATCTCAGCTCACTGCAAGCTCCGCCTCCCGGATTTACGCCATTCTCCTGCCTCAGCCTCCCAAGTAGCTGGGACTACAGGCGCCCGCCACCTCGCCCGGCTAGTTTTTGTATTTTTTTAGTAGAGACGAGGTTTCACTGTGTTAGCCAGGATGTTCTCAATCTCCTGACCTCGGGATCCGCCCGTCTCGGCCTCCCAAAGTGCTGGGATTACAGGCTTGAGCCAAAACTTTTTTTAAAAGAAAAAGAATAATACAGGCTAGGCGTGGTGGCTCATGCCTATAATCCCAGCACTTTGGAAGGCTGAGGCGGGCGGATCACCTGAGGTCAGGAGTTGGAGACCAGTCAACATGGTGAAACTCCATCTCTGCTAAAAATACAAAACAATAGCTGGGTATAGTGATGTGTGCCTGTAATCCCAGCTACTAGGGAGGCTGAAGCAGGAGAATCGCCTGAGCCCGGGAGGCAGAGGTTGCAGTGAGCCGAGACTGCACCATCGCACTCCAGCTTGGGCAACAAGAGCTTGGTGTGTGTAACTCAGTGTGTGTGGTGGTGGTGGTGGTGGTGGTGGTGGCAGCTTCTCAGCCTAAAACGAGCTGAAAGCAGGAGTAAGAGATGTGTGAGGCTCTTTCAGTTTCCTTCCTCTAGAGAAAGTCTGCTTGGCACTTCTGCAAACCCAGAGTGTTTACTTCACACACACACACACACACAGACATGCGCGCCCACACAGATACACACACGCACACACACACGCACACACACACAGACACGCACACACACAGACACGCACACACACACAGACACACACGCACACATGCAGAGACACACACACACAGAGACACACACGCACGTGCACATTTTCCTGGATCACACACACCACTGAAGGGTTTTTCCTATATTGTCAGGAGCACACACTGAATCTAAAGAGGGTTAGTGCTCTCCGTGATTCATGGACAACAGTAAGCAGAAATAAAGGATGCATTTCTTGACTTCTGTCTTCATCCATTCTCTGTTGCTTAGAATAGAATACCAGAAACTAGGTAATTTATAAAGAAAAGAAAGGTATCACTTAGAATTACGGAGGCTGGGAAATCCACGGTCAAGGGAGCACATCTGGTGAGAGAGCCTTCTTGCTGGGGAGGACTCTTCGCAGAGACCCAGGGAGGTGCAGGGCAGCCCATGGCGAGGGTGCTGAGCGTGCTAACATTCTCGCTCGGCCCTCTCCTCCTCTTCTTACAAAGTCACTAGTCCCAATTCTCATGAGAACCCATTAATTCATGAATGGATTAATCCATTCGCGAGAGCACAGCCCTCATGACCCAAGCAGCTCTTAAAGCTCCCACCTCTCAATACTGCCACACTAGGGGTTAAATTTCAACACGAGTTTGGGAGGGGACATTCAAACCATAGCAACTCCTTTCTGACTTATATGCGACTATATTCTTGCATCAGGACAGAAAGAGCTCTTAGTAAGTATCTCACTGGATGTCCTCAAAGATTACTCCACAGAGATGCCTTTTGAGATGCTCCTTGCGAAAGTAAACAAAAAGCGTCTGGAAGTCCAACAAATTGAAAAAGATTCCACATTACGTTTCATTTTCTTCTTGAAAATTCACGACACGTATTAGCACATCAAAATCTCTGAGAAGTCCCCCGATACAGAAACTTGTTTAACGTTACATATTCCAGTGCTTCCCCAAATTTATGGTGCGTAGAAGAGGTTTTTTATGTTTAATAAGGATTAATATTCTATAAGACTATTGTTTGGTGGAACGCACTTTGGGAAAGGCTGACCTGGAACAATAGAGCCATTTTACAGATGAGAAGACTGAGTTCTAGAGATGTGACCCATGACCCACGGAAGAGTGCACAGGTAGGAGCTGAAGGAGCTGGGCTTGGAACTCACATTGCATAACACTTAACCCTGACTTTGCCTGTTACCCCACAATGCACACACTTTAACTGAAGGGCAACAACTCTTATAATTATTGATGAACAATGTTGTGCCCATCAATTAAAAACAAAAAATATCTACTCAATCACCAAGGCACACGTTTACCTATGTAACAAACCTGCACATCCTGCCTATGTGCCCCGGAATTTAAAAGCGGAAGGAAAACAAACACACACAAACACACAAAACACCTCTGCTCACATTTTACATATTTCTTGATATAATAAGGTCATCCAGGTACACTTGGGTCTGTAATTATTGTCATCACTTTATTAAGAAGGAAGAAAGGACATCTTCCCCTGATCATCTCCTCCTCTCCCGCTTGTTTTTCTAAAGCAAAACAGTTTAGAATGAACTAATAATTAACTAATTATTTTTACTCCATAATGAATAAAGTAATACCAAACATGTTAGAGGACAAAACAAAAGCTATACGTCAAGGAGTTACAAACTCAAATGCTTATAGGAGGTCGTAGCAAAAGTGCGTGGAGCTGGGCTACGGGAATGCTGGTGACCTTGAACCTCCGTACCTCAGCTAAAGCAGCAGCCTCTCGCTCCCACCAGCGTCATGCTCGTGTGCACTTGTAAGCCCGATACGGTGTTATCACATGATCTGATTCTTCAAGGGAGGTAAGATGTTTGGATTTCTTTGTCCAATTTCTCCATTTTAAAATATCTTTTTTTTTTTTTTTTTTTTTTTTTGAGACGGAGTCTCGCTCTGCCACCCGGGCTGCAGTGCAGTGACCGGATCTCAGCTCACTGCAAGCTCCGCCTCCCGGGTTTACGCCATTCTCCTGCCTCAGCCTCCCGAGTAGCTGGACTACAGGCGCCCGCCACCTCGCCCGGCTAGTTTTTTGTATTTTTTAGTAGAGACGGGGTTTCACCGTGTGAGCCAGGATGGTCTCCATCTCCTGACCTCGTGATCCGCCCGTCTCGGCCTCCCAAAGTGCTGGGATTACAGGCTTGAGCCACCGCGTCCGGCGCATTTTAAAATATATTTTAAAAACGGCATGAGCCAAAAAAAATTATGTCTGCTGCAGAGTGTAGCTGGGGCTCCCAACTGGTGATTACACCACAAAGGCATCTGCCATTTAGTCTAATTTGTCACAGTACTTAGGAGATTTGGGGCATAAGAAAGAAAAGGGCTCAAACTGGAGGGAAACGGGCTGGAGCCCAAACAGTCCTTTGGAGAGAGGGTCAGGAGGGGTGAGGAGAGCAGAGCTCCAATCCCGGGAGGATGTGCCTCGGCCGTAAACAAGTCCAGGAAAGGGGCTTCTGCTGCCCTGTGGGGTCTCCCTGTGTGTTTTCCTTCTGAATGGGCTCCGTGTCCCTTAAAGTTGATCCTCCAGGAAGCCCTTACCTGGAGGGCTTTTCTTTGGTTTTTGTTTGTTTGTTTTTTACAGCGTCTCACTCTGTCACCCAGGCTGGAGTGCAGTGGCGGTGCGATCTCTGCTCACTGCAACCTCCGCCTCCCAGGTTCAAGCGATTATCCTGCCTCAGCCTCCTGAGTAGCTGGGATTACAGGCGCCCGCCACCACACCCAGCTATTTTTTTGTTTGTTTGTTTGTTTGTTTGTTTGTTTTGAGGCGGAGTCTCACTCTATCGCCCAGACTGGAGTGCAGTGGCCAGATCTCGGCTCACTGCAAGCTCCGCCTCCCGGGTTTTACGCCATTCTCCTGCCTCAGCCTCCCGAGTAGCTGGGACTACAGGCGCCCGCCACCTCGCCCAGCTAGTTTTTTGTATTTTTTAGTAGAGACGGGGTTTCACTGTGTTAGCCAGGATGGTCTCCATCTCCTGACCTCGTGATCCGCCCGTCTCGGCCTCCCAAAGTGCTGGGATTACAGGCTTGAGCCACCGCGCCCGGCCTTTTTTTGTATTTTTAGTAGAGATGGGGTCTCACCATGTTGGCCAGCCAGGATGGTGTCATTCTCCTGACCTCGTGATCCACCCACCTCGGCCTCCCAAAGTGCTGGGATTACAGGCGTGAGCCACCGCGTCCAGCCACCTGAAGTGCCTTTTTGAGACATCCTCTGCCCAAGCCACCCCCAAGAATTCTATCCTTTCTCCCCAGTGCCTAGAATGTCTTTAAAGGGAACCCACACCTTTGATCCCACACTCTGAAATGAAAATTTGCGGCAAACATTCCTGGCCCAGGCGGTACTTACATGAAATGTTCTTTTCCTTAGGCGAGTCTGTGCATCCACAAAATGCGTGGATTTTAGATTCTATGCTGTTGTGCTAAACTCAAAAAGTTCAGGGCAGAGGGACCCAGGCATCTCAGAAAGGACAGGGGTGGAGTGGGGGTCGGAGGAGAACAAACTGACAGAGGATGTCAGAGTCCGGCACGGAGGGATTGGACGCCACTTCCTCGGGCTGGCTTGCTGTCCTGCTTGGCTGCTGAAGCACTCGAGCTATGTAACACCCGCCTCCCCAGCTTCATGGGATTTATACAGATTTTTTCTTTTAATCCTGCTGGCTTTATTCAAAAGGAACACCATTTCTGAGGATTTGTGTTCATCAAAGGCGTCACTAGGCTCTGACTCTGGGCCCAAGCTAAACTCACCCGTCTAAGCTATTCTGAATTCTCTTAATGTCCTTGGCTGGCCTCCACCTTCTCTTTGCCCAGCCCTTGCTCTGTGCTGGCCTCATCTCTATTCCTGGTGGGAAAGGCAGTTCTCTTTAGAGGACAAGTTAGACCTTCACTCCTCAATGCATTAGGTAGAAAGACAAGAAGCGATTCAGTAAAGGCCTCTGAGTCTTAGGTGAGAAACTCCGGTTTTTAATTCTTGACTCTACCAACTCGTGTGAGCCTGGTCTCCTCCAGGTCCATAAAATCGAGATCATTGTACTTGCCCTTATTAATAACCCAACACTCAAAACAGTGGAAAGGCCAGGCGCGGTGGCTCACGCTTGTAATCCCAGCACTTTGGAAAGCCGAGGCGGGCGGATCACAAGGTCAGGAGTTTGAGATCAGCCTGGTCAACATGGTGAAACTCTGTCTCTACTAAAAACACAAAAAAGTAGCTGGGCATAGTGGCGGGCGCCTGTAATCCCAGCTACTCTGGAAGCTGAGGTGGGAGAATCGCTTGAACCTGGGAGGCAGAGGTTGCAGTGAGATCGTGCCACTGCACTCCAGCCCTGGCAACAGAGTGAGACTCCGTCAAAAACATAAATAAATAAATAAATGACTGTGGAATGCAGTTCACAAAATACTTTCACAAATCTCTCATCAGAGTCCTTTTATTAGACCCATTTTGCAGATGAGGAAAGGGAGGCTCAGAGAGGCCAGGAAACTTGCGATGATGACTGGCCGTGGCAGGACCATGCAGAGATGCCAGGCCTTGTGGATGTAAATGCCACACATTGCCTGTGGTATCCTTCTGCTGCCAACCTGCTGGCCTGACTCGCCAGGGTATAGTTAGGACTGGATGAGGCGACGTGAAAGAAGGCTCTGCATCAGCCCCCAAGTTCTCCGAGAGACAACAGGGTGTGAGGACTGAGGTGCTGCCAGTGCTTTGGGGACCTCCTTGGTATAACTAGGGAGGCTCAGATGAATTATTTCCTCGGTGACCATGGTACTGCTGCTAACATCAGAGAATCAACCAGGAGAAATGTCCAATCACATTAATCCAAAGTGACTTAATTCTAACGCTGCAGAGGCCACTGTGGCTGCCCACGGACTGACAGGTCCCTGATCCTGTTACCGTCAACTCCAGGCTGTGTAAATATTCTTCCTTGGGCCCCCTGGGATGGCCAATCATGTGACACACGAATCCCTGGCTGACATTTGAGTCAGCGTCCCAGCGGAGAAGCTCCAGGAAATGGTTCCATCATCACCCCAACCTGGGTTTCTCTTCTCCCTATAGCTCAGTGGAGGGGCGGTGCGGCAGTGTGAAGGAATGAGGCCCACAGGTACTTGGAGTTTCATGAGGATGGGCACAGCAAATGTTAAGGTTTATAAGGATTAGACATGCACTGCCAGAAGCATATGCTTGCACACATATCATCCTTCCCATGTGCTATGACTGGATATTTGTGTCCCCTCCCCAGGTTCATATGCTGAAACCCTAACCCCAATGTAATGGTATTAGGAGGTGGGGGCCTTTGGGTGGTGATTAGGTCATGAGGGTGGAGCCCTCACGGATAGAGTTAGTGCCCTTATAAGAAGAGGCTAGAGAGCTAGCCAGATCTCTTTCTGCCATGCGAGGTTACTACAAGAAGCTGTCTGCTGGCCAGGCATGGTGGCCCCTGCCTGTTATCCTAACACTTTGGGAGGCTGAGGTGGGCAGATTGCTTGAACCCAGGAGTTCGAGACCAGCCTTGGCTCAACATAGTGAGGCTCCATCTCTACAAAAAATAAAAAATTAAAAAAAAAATTAGCCAGGTGTGGTGGCGTGCACCTCTAGTCTTAGCTACTTGGGAGGCTGAGATGGAAGGATCATTTGAGCCCAGGAGATTTTGGCTGCAGTGAGCCGTGATCCATTGCATTCCAGCCTCGGTGACAGAGCAAAGCCCTGTCTCAAAAAATAAATAAAAGAAGCTCTCTGCACCCCGGAAGAGGGCCCTCACCAGAACCCAACCATGCAGGCATCTCAGACTTCCAGGCTCCAGATCTGAAAAGTTGTTCCTGTTGTTGATAAACAACCCCATCTATGGTAATTTGTTACAGGACTAAGACACTACAGGACCCTGAGGAGGTGGAAGGTGAATGCTGGGTGGTGCTGGGGAGGCAAAAAGATGGGCTCTGTGTTGGGAAGTCAGGTTGATGGAGAGAAGACATAAAAGCTAATAGGAGGAATTTAGACTTGATGCTAGGGAAAATAGGGAGGCATAGAGAGTTCTTGAATAGGAAAATTAAATTACTTGGGATTTTCTCTCCTATGAAAGAAAAAAAAAAGTCTACAGATGCTCCCTAAACTTCCTCTGTTCTTGGAATCTTCCAGCAATGGTAGCTTGCCCTTGGGGTTGCTTAGAGTCTGGAAATAAATAATGGTTCATGCTAACCACCGCAAAAATACTCTAATAGAACTCATTTTATTCTAATAAGATTTAAATGCATATGAACTGTGGTAGAAGCTTTCTTAAGTATTGTTTCATGTAATCTTCAAAGCAAGGCTAAGGCAGGGACTACTGGATCTATTCTGATGATAAGAATGCCTTTCCTTTGACGAGTCCATGGAAAATGCCTCATATCTTTCACACCGTGCTCTGCTTTAGCTCCCACCAGGGTCAGACTGGGGGCGGCTCCCTTGTCTCAGGCAACTTTGCACCCCCGGCACCTTTCCTTGATTGCATTAAGTTAGTGATGTAGCAGGACAGCACTGGGCTCTGCAGCCCTGAGATCTAACATGGAAACTGCCTCTACCTGCGCTGTCCTGAGTAAGTCACTTTCCCTCAGAGGCCCTTGAATGCACTACTCTAAACTGTGTGGGGATGAGCCAGAGGATTTCCCAGGCTGCTCCCACTCAACAGTCCATGATTCTATTTTGGGCCGACGTGTTAGTAGAGAGAGTGCAGGACACTCAGCTGGGACAGGACCCCAGAGGGTGACTTGCTATGTTCTCAATCCTCCATCTGTCACCCCCCAAACCAGAATTTGGTTACATCTTCACACCAAGTGGATATCCATGGACTTCAAATTTTAAAGGGAACTGCATATCTAAGGCTGTGACTCAAGATTTTTCACCTGATGTGTGCAACCTGACAGATGACACTCACATACAAATAATACCTATCCCCCTGGAAAACGTAAATGAGTCTGGTGGTGGGTTCTGCCCAATACCTGGTACACACACGATTCTTCCCTTTCTTTCATAGTCAAGAAAGCATGAAGAAATGCAAGCAAATGCGTGACTCACATGCTAAGAGTCTTAGTAACAGACATGGCTCTGAATCTGCTCTCACTCATTTAAAAATAAATTGCAAACTTTGATCATTTCCCTTCAACGAGAAGCCAATTATTTCAGATTCATATCATAATGAATGCTATTTCCAAAGCTGAGAACCCCTGGTCTAAGACTTGCAGTATTAGTCCAGAGAGGCTAGGTTAGGCTGCAATAACAAACAACCCCCCCAAATTCCAGAGCTTCAAACCAACACATTTATTTTTAGCTCATTCTGTATAGACTTTTCAGGTTGGCAAGGGGTCTGCCCTCATTGTAGCTATTCAGGGGCCCGGGCTGATGGAGACTCCCTCTTGACATGGGCCTCTGGGATCACAGAGCAAGGGAACAAGAACCAGGGGAAAATACATTGGCTCTTAAAGCTGCTCAGATCCATCTCGTTTTTGCTCCCAGTTTATCGGTCAAAGCCAGAGTCCAATAGGGCAGATTATATCATGCTCCCACACAGAGGGGCAGCTCACGTCCCTGACATGAAGTAAAGCAGGCTGCACACTCCCCATTCCTCATCCAGTTAAGGGGCTAGAAATACACCATTTGCCCCCTGGTTGTGAAGGGTAACCCACTTCTGGATGCATTTTTATCTTTCAGATGAAAAGTGTAGGAGTTTCCAGAGCATAGTGCCAGCTGAAGAACAAGGTAAATACCTTACTCATACTCTGCCCACCAGCACTCCTCATAGCTTGGACTATTTTTATAGTTTTATTGGGAATAGGGGAAATGATGAGGGAGTCATTGATGATTTTTCCACGAAGTCAAGTCCAAAAGGTAGAACCACAGGCTCTCTTCCTGTGCCCTATAACCAGTGGTGTGCTCACAAATGTTTTAACAGCCTACTTTGTAGCGTGAATGGGAAGCCCTGATTGGCAGCACTGGCCGTGTTCCATGGTGTAAATGTTCCCACCACAGCCAATTTCAATTGCAAGATGAACACAGCTCTCAGTTGCAAGATGAATGCAGAGCTGTGAGATGTGCTTCAGCACACCACTGCCTAGAGCAGTTTTTCTTCTCTCTAAAGCTCCCTAACACTCAGTATCTTTGTAATTACTTTCTTAGTGTCTGTTCTCCCAGCTGGAGTAGAGGTTTTGTGAAGGTATGGATCACGTCTATTCATTGCTTTGTCTTCATTACCTAACTTGCCTTAGAGGAGTCCTTTTGCAAAGATGAGTTTCCCTTGCTGTTCCCTTTCTCCACTGCCCTCCACTGCCAACAGAGTTCCTTGAAGCCACAGGTGGGGTCCTCTCCAGAAGGTAAACAAGTGACTTCCACAGAAACAAATGAGGTTTTGGTACCTGCAGACAGGGCTCTCCAACTCACAGACCCTCCGCCCCGAGGTTTGTGTATCTTTTTCTTGCAAAAGGCAAAGATGATATCTCCTGGTAAAATCAAAACATCATGGTGAGAGGTGAGGCTAGCTGGACTTCCTGGGTCTAGTGGGGACTTGGGGGACTTTTCTGTCTTACAAGAGGTTTGTAAAACACACCAATCAGCACTCTGTAAAATGCACCAATCAGCAGAATTCTAAAAGTAGCCAATCACGGGGAGGATTGAAAAAAGGGCACTCTGATAGGACAGAAATGGAACATGGGCAGGGCCAATAAGGGAATAAAAAAGCTGGCCACCCCAGCCGGCAGCGGCTACCCTCTCAGTCCGCTTCCACTCTCTGGAAGCCTTGTCCTTTCACTCTTCACAATAAACCTTGCTACCTCTCACTCTTTGGGTCTGTGCCACCTTTAAGAGCTGTAACAGTCACTGCGAAGGTCGGTGTCTTGGTTCTTTAAGTCAGTGAGACCATGAACCCACTGGCAGGAACCAACTCCAGACACAATGGTAGTTTTTGAGCCAGGGCATGGAGACCTGCAGCACCACTCATGCCCTCACAGCAGGGCTTTGCTTAGTTTCCCCCACTCCACACCCCCCCTCAGCTATGGGCAATCCCTACAACTGTCTCTTTCAGCCCTGAGGAGTGCCTTTCCATTGCCAGCTTTCTAAGATTCAGCAGAGAGGCATCTGTGATTTTCACTCCAGCGTGTCTGTTTTTCATGTTTTGTTTAGAAATGAGCTAAATCAAAGGACTGAACATTTTAGTACTTCTGCATTAGAAATGCTCAGCGTTTGCAACATCCCTTTCTTTGGCAGGTGTTTTGTGGCTGTCCATCGGGGGCGAGGTACTGGATATGGTTCTGATACTGACAAGTGCCATCCTCCTGGGCTCCAAAGTGAGTTGTCGCAGCCCTGGGTTCGGCTGGCTCAGGGTGGATGCCTTGGTAGCCATCTTCATGGTACTGGCAGGTACTTTCCAACAGCATCCTTGGAACAGGCTGCCCCAGAGGGAAAGCAGAGCGCCAGGCTGGACATGCGGACATGTTCATTGCCATAGAACAGGCTGGCTCTTTCCCGTCAATGGTCATTTGAGCAGGGCAGGTCGTCCACTGGATAAGTCACCAATGAATTCCATTGGATGGAGACAATATTCCTAGGGTGACAGATGAAAAGGGGCTAGGCACAGATGGAAAGTGAAATTTATCCGTGTATCTTTAGCACAACCAGGGAAGAGGGTGCCCTGGCTCTGACAGCTGACATCACTTCACTGAAAACAGTGCTTAGGCATGAGTCTGTGGAGGGATCCTGCCCAGGTGCAGACGTCTCCTTAACGGTTGTATGACCTCAGGCAAGTTACTTAACTTCTCTAAGACAGAACACTATAACGTATCTCAAAACACTTTGGCAATAACTAAGTAAGAGTGCACCTAGTATAGAAAAAGTACTCAATAGATGGTAGTTTAAAAAAAAAAAAAAGTATCCACATTTGGTATAAATATTCCATTAAAATAAATAACTCCTTTTTTTTAGTTCTACTTCTGTGTTCTCCAAGCAACTTTTAAAGTCACTTAGTTGGGTCTCCTAAGAGGGCCTTTCCAGGGAGAAAGAACCTTGAACAAATGACTTCCTTTAGTCCTCAAACCGGATACGAAAAGTTACTTATGTTAAGTTAATCATGTAGCAGGTCAATTTGTACATCGTTGTCGTGCTTGATAAGTGTCATGCATCTTTCCTAAGTCCTTTTTTTTAAATGTCCCTTTTCATTATTTTATTTTACTTATTTATTTATTTTGGGATGAGGTCCCCTCAGGGTGGTTTCAAACCCCTGAGCTTAAGCAATCCTCCCTCCTCAGCCTCCCGAGTACCTGGGATTACAGGTGCATGCTACCATGCCTACCTCCCTCAAGTCTTATCCTCAGTGAATGGGATGATAAAATCCAATTTCTGATCTTCTTAGGAAGGAACCAGGCCATAGAGACTCCTGCCCAGGTTCTGACAGGTCCTCCTCGATTGTGTGTTTCTGGATGTCTCTTCATTTTCTTTTTTTTCTGAGACGGAGTCTCGCTCTGTCGCCCAGGCTGGACTGCAGTGGCCGGATGTCAGCTCACTGCAAGCTCCGCCTCCCGGGTTTACGCCATTCTCCTGCCTTAGCCTCCCGAGTAGCTGGGAGTACAGGCGCCCGCCACCTCGCCTGGCTAGTTTTTTGTATTTTTTAGTAGAGACGGGGTTTCACCGTGTTAGCCAGGATGGTCTCGATCTCCTGACCTCGTGATCCGCCCGTCTCGGCCTCCCAAAGTGCTGGGATTACAGGCTTGAGCCACCGCGCCCGGCCTCTTCATTTTCAATTGTGGGAAAGAGATGTCCAGCGGAGTGTTTAAGGATGAATACATGCAGATACATCAAAAGGACTTTATGAATGCTAGAGAGCTCCTTACAGCCAAAACACGCAGCATAGAGTTCTTTCATCATATGTCTTCTTAATTGTGGCTCACAGAGCTTTCCTTGCGCAGGGCTCCTAGGCATGGTGGCCCACATGATGTACACAACCATTTTTCAAATCACTGTGAACCTTGGACCAGAAGATTGGAAGCCTCAGACCTGGGACTATGGCTGGTCATATTGGTAAGTTGCTTGGTCATTGTGCTTAAGTCCTGGAGGGTCAGGAGAGATGCACATAAAGATGAACGTAAGTTTTTTTTGTTTTTGCTTGTTTGTTTGTTTATTTGTTTTGAGACGGAGTCTTGCTCTGCTGCCCAGGCTGGAGTGCAGTGGCACAATCTCGGCTCACTGCAAGCTCTGCCTCCTAGGTTCATGCCATTCTCCCGAGTAGCTAGGACTATAGGCACACACCACCCCACCCAGCTAATTTTTTTTTTTTTTGTATTTTTTAGTAGAGATGGGGTTTCACCGTGTTAGCCAGGATGGTCTCAATCTCCTGACCTCATGATCTGCCCACCTCGGCCTGCCAAAGTGCTGGGATTACAGGCGTGAGCCACCGCGCCCAGCCAAACATAAGTTTTATAGGATGACCAACCTTGGTCATAGTGCTGGCATCTGCCAGTATGTGACTTTGGGTGAATTCTGTGACCCATCTGTAGCCCAATTCCCTCATCTATAAAGTGAGGATACTTGCCTCAAATATTTGTATAGGGATTTAAAGAGATTATGTTTATAAAACTCTTTGCACCTAGTAAAGTCCCCGAGAAATGGAGACATTGTTGATGTTCAGTTCTTAAACATGGTGTGGGAGGAAGTGTCTTGATCTATAACTCCTAATAAATACTTCAACGGGGGGAGATCCAGCCCCTGTTTCTAACACAAAGACAAGGTCATGACATGGGAATTCTGTCTCTAACGGACTCGACCACATTATGCAAGGCCACAGGGGTTCTCTTTGATGTGGACCTCTGAAGCATATCATATCTTAAAAATAGATGTACATAACTTACATTTTCATCTTATATAACAACCTCTTATGTTACTTTCCTCTTTGTAAAACGCATAACACGTTCAGGGCTCATTCCCTCATCCTACTATTCTAGGATTCAGTGAACGCATGTGTGTTACTGTGAGCCATATGCTTCGTGAGTTGCTAGAGTCTGAACTTTTCTTAGTCTTCATCTTCCCATTCTGAAGGTGTTAATTTTTACAACTGTTTCTCTGGGCACCTGTCCCTCCACCTGTTTGTCACTTAGCTGCCCCCCTTTGAATTAGGGCTGTTGGTTCTCAGGGGCTATCACTGGCACCTTACACCGTTGAGAGTGTAGTTGCAGCAGAACTCAGATGAATTGTAGGTGGATTCTCAACTCTGGCCAATTTGTACTGCACTCCTTTTGCTATGGATGGAAGGAAATTCCAAACACTAAAGGAGTCTGAAGAATGGTCTGTTTGTTTCCAATATCGTTTTGTTTTGTTTTTGTTTTCTGTAACTTTCAATTACTTAAGTTTTAGCAAAAGAAGTATGTAAATGGTTGTTAAAAATCAAATAGCACTAAGAATAAAAGTCGATCCATTCCATTCTCTCCCTGTGCCACCCTTCTGATACCCACCAAGTTCATTCTGTTTGCGCTTAGTAAACCAGTTACTGTGACAATGGGTCTTACAAAAGATTCACAGGGCAGATAAAACATTTATTCACAGGGCAGTCTGATAAGGAGGTGGGAGAATAGCTCTAAAATCCGCCTCCCTGAAGATAAGGCTTAGGGATATTTATGGGTTAAAGAAGCGGGGTGGTCTAAGGCCAAGAGGAAAGGTGATTGGCAGTGGGGAAAAATAAAGTCATTGGTAATCTGTGCAAGCATAGCCAGGGTTCATGGCTCTTCACAGGACTCATGCTCAGAAAATGGTAGCATTAGCATGTTCTGAGGGTAGAGTTTTTGGCCTTCTGACATCAAAAGGCTGCCTCCCAGGCACTTGTAGAGGATCAGCTGAAGGATCAGTGGTCTCAACCAGTTTGAACTGGATAGGAGCTACCCCAAGTTCCTGAAAAACAAGCAACCATTACCATGGTGACATATACATCATAAATGTTATCTGTAAGGAAGCCAGTGAAGGTTAAGTTATAGAATTTAGTGGTGTGGCTTTTAGCTACATGGGGAGGAAAAAAAGCAAGCGACTGAAAGCAAGCAGGGCAGGTTAGGTTTGGTGGACCTAATCAGATTAGCTTCTCAGCTTCACTTCCAACCCCCAAGGCCCTCAGTCTTCCAGCCCTATTCCAGGCTGGTTGCTGTCTAGAGCTATTATGAGACTTCCCTGCGCCACTCC
Organism: Trachypithecus francoisi; assembly: GCF_009764315.1. Taxonomy (NCBI): domain Eukaryota; kingdom Metazoa; phylum Chordata; class Mammalia; order Primates; family Cercopithecidae; genus Trachypithecus; species Trachypithecus francoisi. The sequence goes on along the minus strand of NW_022681465.1, from coordinate 109,868,310 downwards.
CTTATCTTTGAATGCTGTTTCTTAGGTCCCATTACCTTATCTTATTTAGTTTACATCTACCTTTTCTGGGAGTACATCCTTCAGTAGCTTCCTAAGAAAGGATCCAATGAGAGATAAATTATTTTACTCCTTGCATGCCTGGAAATTCAATACTCCATAATTGATTGATCATTTGGCACAGTGCAGAATTCTCTGTTGGAAATCATTTTCCCATAGAATTTTGATGGCCGTACTCCATTTTCTTATAGCATTCATAATTTCTGTCAAGAGTCCAGCACCATTCTGATTCATGTGC